>NC_035445.2:85729609-86029609 GCF_002127325.2 Helianthus annuus | reverse complement strand
CTTCCATGAGCACAGCACCCTGCTGTGCTAAAGGGATTGTTGTATCCTCGAAGGGATCTTTGGTGTTGATCAGGTTCTAACGAAATGGATCTTGGCGAGATCCACGCGTATTCCCACTTCGTTGACTACGTGGCCAAGACAGCGTACCTCCCAAACCCTGAAGTCATGCTTAGGTAAACTTCGCGTGGAGTTGCTCCTCCTCTAGGAGCCCTATGATAAGCTACGAGTGCTGCTCATGGTGTTCCTTTCTCGGTTCATGAGGTCCATAGAGTTGTTGGTGCACAGAAAATCATAGAAGTCGTACCGCGTTTGAAATGTCGTCTTAGGAACATCCTCCTCCTGGAATTCCATCTGATGATTGCCCGCTCTCAAGTCGGTTTCCGAGTAGATGATTGACCCTTGCGGTTGGTCAGGAGAGTCGTCAGTGTAAGGTGATGGGTGATGGTTTCCGACTGACATCTTGCGGAGTTCTCGATAATCAGTACATATGTCCAACGAAAGGTTTATCCTCGCGGATGTAACTGGGGCTCCCCAAAGCGAAAAGCTAGGTCCGACAAAACTCCTGTCCAATGGTTCTTGTAGTAGACTAAACAGTTCTTGCAACCCTCCTGGTAAGAAGTACGAGTAGTCAGGACTGCATCTGACGTGAGATCAAACTGAGATTCTGACTAGTAGTTGTGGATGTAAACCTGAAAGTTCCTTGGGTAGCACACCGAGAGGAATCACGAACAATTGGTGGATCCTCGATCCTCTCTTCCTTAGTCTTAACGTTTGTAATGGTTGTTATCGTAGCGGGGTGATCCCTCCGTAGACACTTCTGGGCTTTCATTGCTGAAATGATACTAACCTTTACACCATTCTCACATTTTAGGACAAACGACGATTCTCCACTATGGAGAGGGATACACAAAATTTTCTCCTCCCCGAGTGTATCTGCGTGATATCTGGATAACCAATCCACACTAACTATTGCGTCGAAACCATCCAAGATAATAGAAGGAAAGTCGATGTCGAACACTTGTCCCACAAGATCGAGTTTGCATCCCACGAACATACGAGGCTTCAGTTGACTTGCCATCCGCCGATTCTACATCAGGTTCGGTTTCAAGAAGCATCAAGGTCAAACAGAACAGAGACGAAGCGGTTAGCTACCGGACAAGCTACCATGTTGCTATAATGCCTGGCGTCGTCCTTGCCGATCCTAAACGCTCCTCCACGAGTACCACTTCCAGTGTTTGTTGTTTTTGTTACGAGTATTTCCAATACTGCCGTCGTTCCCTTGGTTGTTGTCATGACTGCTTCCTCTAATGTCGTTGCTTGAAACGGGGCCCTACTATCTTTCAACATCAGGATCCATCTTGTCCCATTCCGTTTTGCGTCCTAAGACACTGCTCACTGCGTGGGAAGTTAAACATTCCACGCTATAATCAGTTGCCATCGCTTATGTCCTGATTGATTCGCAAGAGTTGACCCCCATGAGTCGCTGACTAGGGTTAATGATTCGATTGAAGTCAATCCGTAGGTGTTCGTTGCCGGTAATCAGGGTCGTTCTAATACTAAGGTTGGTAAGACACTACGCTCATCCTCTTGTCCATCGTTCTTGCTAGTTGACTGAGTAATACACGGTATGTTTTCAGAGTGTTGCAGAAGTGGTCGCACTTTGAGGTCTAAGACGTCAGTACATTGAGTTCCCGAAAACAAAAAGGAGTGAGAGAGGTATAGACCAATCAATGACGCTGCAACATCCAACTCAGGGATGTTCGTACAAGCACCTAGCATTCTACACAGTTTGCTAGACGTTCAGATGGGTGTTCAGGTATTACTCGATAGCATATAGGTTCGAAAGGACTCAAAGAGGAGTGAAAAGATCACGTTCAAGTAGGAGACACTCACTGCTATGACCCCTATAGGGTTTTTTATGTTTCTCATCAATCAAATAATGGAACGGAACCCCCTTTTTCCATTTGTTAAGTCTCACTGGGACTCGCATGCACCCCACAACATTATTATGTGTGCACCCACAATAATATTGTGATTTGCATGCTCATCTCAGCTCCTCCTAACTCATGTCAAATGGATCCTCAAACTCGAGTAACGAACAAAGAACATCGCAAAACATGGATCATGAATGTTTAGAGAAATAACACACTATCAACCACATAACAAATGCAAGTAATACATGAATTCATACTGTTGCACTAAACGTGCAATCCCATGCAATTTCATATGTAAGTGTTCACTAGTTATGCAGTGCAATGAGTAACCGAGAGACGAACCTTGCAGTCTGGAGTTGAGCGTCATGGTTGCATTCGGAACTTGTTCGGTTATAGTCTGGTTTTATAAAAACGTTTTAAAACCAAGTTCACTATAACCAGTGGCTCTGATACCAAACTGTCACACCCCCAAAATACCACCTAGGGAATGTCCCTGTTAGGCGTGTGACGTACCAACAATGAGCCACTAATTACATTAAACCCATACAAGTTTCAAGATAAAATCCTCAATTATTAATGAAAAATACCATCAACGAGTTTAAATGAAAACCAACATGTTCAGCGGAAGCAAAGTTAAACAGTTTCAAGACCAATGTATAGTATCAAGAAATCAATAACATGAATCCCTCCAATCGACCCATGACCACTCCAGCTACTCCAGACAGCAAGTTCCGATGCAAGACATCTAACGACCTACAAGCATGCAAACAAGTGTGTCAGACAACGCTGGTGAGTTCAAGGTTTTGTTACCGAGTTTCGTTTACCAGATGTATATACAAAACAGTTTACCAAGTTGATTTGATGTTGTTATTAACTCGATTACCGTATGTGGCGACTAGATGTGAATGCCCAACCCCAATGCCTCCATTTAGGCATTGGTCATGATGTCAAGGTATCAAACAACCTTGAATAGATGTAAGGGGTCTTATATGTACACGATGTGAATGCCCAACCCCAATGCCTCTAACTAGGCATTGGTCATGAAGTCCAGGTAATTAGTTCACGCCCGTCCTTTCGGCCCGGTGTGAGGGTGCCAAACCTAATAGCGCTATCAACTAAATACCTCGTTGCTTCTTCAGCAACACGGTAGATGTATGGGGTCTTACATGATTTATACTGTGTTCAATAACCAACATCCCAAATAAACAGTTTACCCAGTATTCCCTTTAGAAACGTTTACCAGATGTCCCAAACCACTGGGACGCATGCTTAGAAAAGTGCAGTGAACTCACCTTTGGTTGCTCGGTTGTTACGTACTTTTACACGTTAAATGTTAGTTCCGCTATACACAACCTAATGCATATGAAACGTAAGTACACGTATGTTGGATCATGCAATACCCTAGTGTTTCCACACCACTCAAAACTTAAGTGAACCAAGTTAACAAGTTGGCATACAATAGTACCCACACAATGACATACATGTATGTATACACCCACATCTATTTGAATAGTTTGCTATCAATTACAATTACCACAGAAGGTTTTTACTAGCATTGCCAACCCCATATCTATATGTTCATAGATTATTAAAACCACACCATATGCAATTAACATGTATGCATTTCTCAAATACGCTGCATGTATATGACCCCTACACCCTATCGGCCCAAGTTGAATGCACAATAGAATATATAAATCTCAAGCCATCGGCCCACTATACATGGCTGGTCAACATATGCAATCACTTCATCAATCTATAATAATCACTTTATGAACCAATCAATTTACATATCACGTGCAATGAATATTACATATATTGTTTTGTTAACTACTAAACATACAGCAAGTATTTGCATATATTTGGACATTCAATCCCCCTCACCATGTGCAGCCCAATGTATATCAGTTTTTGCGTGGCCCACTAGTCTGTGTGCGGTCCAATCTAGCAAGGCCCAACTTAGTTACATATAACTATACAACCCATTTATCATATTAGGGGTCATCACATATTTGATTATTTGTATGACAATTTTTAGAAATCAAAATTCTCAATCAAAACACCTCGACTACTACCATGTGCCATCAATCATGTATTCACATCCTACTTTGTCGGTTGAACATATCCTTTCAATAAATGCAATAGACTCTTATTGGACCTCCAATGATCATATCGATTTCCGAACATAGTGATATCTGGTTTGACTACATGGTACCTCCTTAACATCATCAGATTACCATCAATTCACTAACCCAAACCCTAGAGTTCATGCTCGTAATTTATAACTCTAGCAATTCAAAATTCACACGTATGTATCTATTTATTTCATTGAGTATTCGACAGGGCTAACAACTAGTCACAACAATCCTATTGCAAAATTTTTAATAAATATTTCCTTATAGCTGGGTAGATATGAGGGGCAACGATGATGGTTAAAAATGGTGGTGATACCTGTACACACAGAAACTATTATGGCTTGATTTAATTGGTGTCTAGCTTCCTTATGGCCAGAGTCACGGCTTGGAATGATTATTATAAAGTTGAATTAGTAGGTTGAGCTGTGTGTGTGCTTGCTTCAAATTTGGAACGAGACAGATGTGAATTAGTTTTAGGAAGCAAGCTACCACACAACTTAATTAATTAAGCACACAACTACACACCTCAATTCTCTCACCTATTATTAATTCATGCAATCACAGTGATTATCATAATGTTTAGCATTTAATATCAACCAATCAATCACACAAAAACAACAAGGGAACTAACCGGACAAGGTTATGCGTGAACAAGCTTCGAGGGAGGGGAGTATGATCGCTGATTCCTTCGAACAAGGAAGGAGAAGGGCTGCCGCAGTTTGTTTATGAGAGGGAAGGGGATTAGGGCTTGTTATGATATTACGTGATTGATGATTATGAATGTTATACACACAATCCTTGTGTGTTACATGTATAAATGCCGCCCATGATGGCCGGCCCACTCCAAACCTCATTTGGGCTTTACTAAGCCCATGCACAAGTGTGACATAAACAAACTTATATGTGAGTCCGGGTTGGGCTCGAGTAATCTCGCGGCCCATAAGTGTCGAATAATTCCGCGACCTCGTTTAGTTAATTTCCTAAATCTACCAACCCACACAATTAAACGTTTCATGGTTTCTTATAAACATACACACATAAACATTTAATGATGCACAAGATAAGTAAATGAACACGGAGACACCCGCTAGAGGTTTATAAGGTTTTGTGGAATTTCAAGTAGTGCAAACCTTAATTATTCGGGTTGTCACAGCCACCTTATGTCCGAAGAAATAAGTTTCGGCACGTGTAACGTTTTCAACTCTTCATTACCATTCCATTATTATATTTCATTCAAAATTTTCTTTCACTTGCTAGATCATACCATTACGTGCACCCACATGTTAAATTTACGTACCTGGGGTCACTCTTATTACATCCCTTGACGTTGGTCCTAGACCGCATTCACGGATCATCCTTTCCAAGCAATCATGCTTACCTTACACATAACATACTGTTAGTTTTCTTCAAATGCATACTTAAGTACATACTTACCTTTGCTTCTACCCTTAGATCTTGATCGAGTCTTGGATTGTACGGGTTCCTTGTCACAAGAGCACACAGGTTTGAGTTCAAGTATTTACCTCCTCATACTTGATTTCCCTCAAACCAGGGCTCTGATACCAACTTGTAAGACCCTAACACGCTTTAACTGAAAAGACGCAGCGGAAATACGTACCATAAAATTTCTTTCATTATAAACTTTTTGACTTACTTGAAAGTTCATTTTAAAATAACTCTTTTACAATATATGCATCCTTCGTACTCATTTAATAAAATAAAAGCATAACTTATGTTTATCAAATTACATACTCAAGCATTCCCATACAATCTATTTTGTGACTCGGTCTTTGATCGTTACTCCTCGTGATGATAATCTGTGGTTCGTACAACCTGCACCCACCACATACATTCGCAACATTAGCATACATTATATACAAACAAGATTCTCAATCATGTAGTCTCGTTATGTTCTATCCACATATACTTCCCATCCCGTTATCTTTCTAGATTTAATCATTCCATCCGGGTGTCTAATCCTTGGCGAAACTCCAATAATGTACCTGCATTACATTTCATTCTCGAGGCACACTGTTAATAAGGTCAATACTTAAATGTATTGAAACCACGTATACAATACATACATAACTACGTACATACATACATACCTTTACTTGCATACATACGCATCTACTTACATACATACATGATTACGTCTTCACATACGTACTTACATACATGTCACATTCACTTATTGTAAGTTGAGCCTTATCTATAAACATATCAACATAAATCAATGCAATTACAAACAAACATAACCGACTAACTTCCAACAAACATGATGAACATTCCATTAACACGGTGAACATTCAGCAACATAATGAACATTCTATTAACACGGTGAACATTCAGCAACATAATGAACATTCCATTAACACGGTGAACATTCAGCAACATAATGAACATTCTATTAACACGATGAACATTCAGCAACATAATGAACATTCTACTAACACGGTGAACATTCAGCAACATAATGAACATTCCATTAACACGGTGAACATTCAGCAACATAATGAACATTCTATTAACACGATGAACATTCAGCAACATAATGAACATTCCATTAACACGGTGAACATTCAGCAACATAATGAACATTCCCTTAACACGATGGACATTCAGCAACATAATGAACATTCTATTAACACGATGAACATTCAGCAACATAATGAACATTCCATTAACACGGTGAACATTCAGCAACATAATGAACATTCTATTAACACGATAAACATTCAACAACATAATGAACATTCTATTAACACGGTGAACATTCAGCAACAAAATGCACATTCCCTTAACACGATGAACATTCAGCAACATAATGCACATTCCATTAACACAATGAACATTCAGCAACATAATGCACATTCCATTAACACAATGAACATTCAGCAACATCATGCACATTCCATTAACACGATGAACATTCAGCAACATAATGAACATTCCATTAACACGGTGAACATTCAGCAACATAATGAACATTCTATTAACACGATGAACATTCAGCAACATAATGAACATTCTATTAACACGATGAACATTCAGCAACATAATGAACATTCCATTATCACGGTGAACATTTAGCAACATAATGAACATTCTATTAACACGATGAACATTCAGCAACATAATGAACATTCTATTAACACGATGAAACGTTCATCTTAATTTACATTAAGGATAGACGAAGTTCATATGAACTTACCTTGGTACTTACCCTTACCTGTAAATTCTTACTTGGTTTCCCTATATACCACATATTAAACTTCCTTTATAAATAAGAAGTGATCCCGGAAATCACTTACCTTAAGTGTCGGTATTCGCATCCGTTTCCTCGCCTCCTTTTGACCCGTTTGCCTTCCATGCTTCCATCCATCTTGACATGATCCCTATACTTTCATGTCATCGCATTCACATTCTTGTTAGCATACATGATTGTACATATAAACGATCATATCAAATTCATGTTTCACATTTGACTTTCATTGGTCAATTCCAACAAGCATAAGACATATTTCCACAAGTCAATCTTTTCAAACTCATATAATTCATCACGTCATCACGTATAACACATATGGATATAACACGCATCATATGACTTTCTATAATATTACAACCGTGACAAAAAGTCTAACATTGCTACTTATGCACAGTTGACTTTCAGAAAGTCAACGATTTATCATATGAACTTTCGACTTAACCTCATACATCTATGTCATTATAGTAGACTATACTAATGACACTATATGCATTTCATACTCACGACGCAATAAGCATACAACCACATGATCATCTAGTTATATGCACACACCAAACATGTTCAATTTCGTTCATTCTAGTAACATAATTCTACAACTAACACCATGACCTATGCTTAACAACCCAACATCATTCTAACATCATCATGTTCTAATGATCTCATATGATTCACATTTAGAGTACTTTTACTCATCAATTTTGATTAAGCAATTATTTAAACATGTAGTAAACATCATACCACTTCAACATAGAGTACAATATTCTAATGCATACTTTTACCAAATAACATGGCCAACCAAATCCTACATGAATTCCATCTAAAAATAGATTTCTCATGTTTATTTATCATTAAATACATCATATCCCCATATTATACGATTTCATCCATTACTTGCATACCATTTCATCTATTAATCTCACCTAGGCATTTCATCAAACACTTGGTGTGCATGCCACAATTTATGCATAATGTACAAGTGTTTCATGCTTTACTTCCTAATTCATGCTTTCAAACATCAAATTAACCCAAACCATGCATAATCCATATTCTACATGATGATTCTAACACATATTCATACTTAATTTCATACGAATTCGTGATTTACAACATAACCCACTTCATACATAATCACTAATCTAGGTTTTAAGACATACCTTATGATCCCCTTGTGAAGGTGATCATTAATCCATGTTCGGTTATGAATTTAAGCTTCATCTTGCCTTTCAATTTGATGAAATGGATGGAAGTTAGGGTTTTGAGCTCATGGAGCTCCTGATCGATCTAGAACACACACGAAGTGTGTGTTTGTGTGTGTTAAACTTTCATAAATAAAACCCATGTTTCCATCTTAACGGTTTTGGTCCCTCAAATTTCGTTTTGATTACATATGGGACTAAAACTCACCATCTTGTTACTTATATACATGACACCACTAGGCTAATTTATTCCTAGTTATTTTTGTTTATGGGTTCACTTTTACTACTAACGGTACTTTACCCATTCCTTTATCTTAACCGGGTTCTAAATTACCAAACCCGTTTTTGGGGTGTTACAAATAGACATTCAACGGTAAAAAACAATAGACATTCAAAAACAAGAATACCATGCAATAGGCATTCAACAGTAGTTAAATAAGGATCATTATTAAAGATCATTAGTCCTACATTCTCATAACCAAGGATCATGATATATACACAAAATGCATGTTTAACTTAACTTAACCTACATATTACACAAAACATCCTAATATATTACAGTTCAACTACGCAACCATTTCCTACTAAGGGGGAAACTGGAAGTGCAGGAAAGGGCGGCCTCGCATTTTTACAACCAAGGAAACCACAATCAATCCTAGTGAAACACGAATCCTCATGTCCACTGCAAACACAGAAAGATCCATGTTCAATAACCCCTGTTTTTTAACCTGACATTACTTGTTCTGTAACCTGACATTACTTGTTCATTAACCAGAATCACAATACTTTTTCGATTTTACCTGACAAGTGCGAGAACAGGGAGGATGGCCGGTGGACAGGTGGATCGACGGTGGACAGGGGCATCGCCGGTGGTGTGGTCGCCGTTAATGGCTCTGCTTGTGGAGGTTGAAGCATTGTGTCCTCTGATTCCCTCATTCTCCGGTGGACAAGCTTAGGAAGGATCGCCGGTGGCTGTGGTCGCCGTTGATGAGGAAGAAGGAGCGGGGGGAGTGTGATCGATAAGCTTAGGGGGTAAAATTGAAGTTGGAAGTAATAGTACAGGGGTAATAGTATTATATAAGGTAATATTAAGGTAAAATTACATTTCTACCCTTTGACCCCCTTTGACCGTTTAAAGATAACCAGGGAATTTGACACCGGGGGGTAAATGTGCGACATAACACCAACGTTGGGGTGGTAAAATTGCAATTATTTCATTAGAGGGTGTCAGAGTGCCAATTGGCCTAAACCACAGGGGGTAAAATTGCAGTTTACTCTTTAATTTTTTATCGGATATTTGAATATCCGAAACTATCCGAAATATCAGAAAAATATCCGAAACTATCCGAAAAATATCTGAAACTATCCGAAAACTTATATTCGGATATCCGAAACCATCCGGAATATCCAGTTCGGAATATAAAAAAATAAAAATTAAATAACTAATGGATATTCAGATATCCGATTCACTATCCGATCAGATATCCGAAATTTCGGATATCCGAAAATTCGGATACGGATTCGGATAGTGTAATCAGGTATCCGAAAATTTCGGATACCCGAAATTCTCGGATACCCGAAATTCAGATATCTGAATTTTCGGATATCCGGTTTTGAACACCCCTAGTTATGATGATGGTTGTTTTGAGAGAGAGACTAAGTGCTTGAGTTTTTTAAATAGAGATTAAGGTATGTTGTTTATTTTTATTTTTCTATTTTTTAACTATAAGGGTATTTTGGTCATTTAACAATACTTTATCAAAAAAATTCTAACAGTGTTAGAAATTTAGATTCAAATGGTTAAGAAAAGTGGCTATAGGGACTCAAGGTGTTAAACATTTTGATTTTGGACTCAAGTGGTTAAAACCACTAAAACACAGGAACTTAAAAAGTAATTTACCCTTAAAAATAAAAAAAAAAACTTATATCAATTTGTATTTTTTTTTATGATATTTGTCTTAAAAGTTATATGTTTGAATAAAAATCTCTGTAGTACATTAAGTCAAACATACATGAGTCTGCCGAATATTCTTTTAAATCATTGGCAGCAGGATTTTCTTTGAAATAATATAGCTTTATTAATTTATTCGGTGGGTAAATATGGGGGTGTAATAAAGGAAATGAATGGAGCAACGTAAGATAATGATGATAGAAGAAGAAGATGAGGCACCCATGAATAATGGTTGTTAGCTAGTTATCAATTGCCATGCAAAATCTTTTGGTCACTACCATACATTTATTTGAAAGACATTCATATCATGTCTCCCCCAAATCATAACTGTCATTTATTTTAAAAGATACACATGTACTAACAAATTATAACCTATTTTTGAAAGAAAATGTTCTATAACTTGGCTTATAGTGTTTTATAAAAATAGTGTGGTTCTATTGAAAAAGAGTATAACTTTATTTTGAGCAAAATGCTAAAATAGTCCTTAAGTTTAGGTCATTTTTACCACTTCAGTCCAAAAATTTGAAAAAGAGTACAACTTTATTTTGAGCAAAATGCTAAAATAGTCCTTAAGTTTAGGTCATTTTTGCCACTTCAGTCCAAAAATGAAACTTTTTTGCATCTGGGTCCTTGAGATTTCATTTTTATTGTCATGTCCATTCAATTGGCAAACTGAGTTAGAAGTTTCTCCCCTTTTCGTCGTTTTTCTCATTTAAATGAAGGGTATAATTGTTATTTTATGTCTGAACTCCATCAGGAACTCAATCATTTAAATGAGGAAAATGACAAAAATGGTAGAAATTTCTAACACAGTTTGCCAATTGATGGAAATGGCAACAAAATTGAAACCTCAGAGACCTAGATACAAAAAGTTCCATTTTTGAACTAAAGTGACAAAAGTGACCTAAACTTAGGGACCATTTTGGCATTTAACCCTTATATTTTTTGACGAAAAACGTTTTGAAATAAAGAATTAGAACTTTGTCTTAAGTAAACAACTGGGTTCTATTTACCGATTATTCCACTGGCGACGGTCGAGTAGTCGACCTTGACCACAGCATCCGGTGTCATGGTGGTTGCCACGTCGTTCCTTATCGTTCAAAAAAAAAAAAAAGTTAACGTGTGATGGTTAAAGTGAATAAATATTAATAATTCCATCTATTACATAGTTTAACACAAATCTATATTATGCTTCAATAAAACATAAACGGAATCTCTAAAAATGGTTTTCTAGCTTAATAATTAATTAAAAAGGAAATATGTTATTAAAGGAGCAATGGTGGGGCTTTCGGATTGATTTGATCATTTCATTCATGGAATAGATGGTATGCACGATTAAACGAGGTGAAAAGACAACGTAGGTAAACAATATACATGTGATTTAATTACCAATTATGAAGAAAGTTGAGAATCGTTTTATGAAGTGTGGTATGCACATGAAAAAGAAGATAGAGGTAACCTTTTTAATAATTTCTTTAAGTATACAAAAATACAACATTTAATTCCATAGCTTAATTAACGTATATGATGTTTATTACATGTAAAAAACGTAGTTTATACGAGTACACTAAAACAAAGGGTAAAGTAGATGAAAATGCGTCTATCTTAACGTCTATTGTTGTTATGTGTGTTGAAACCTTATACTTACATTTTAATATCTATCACCATAAATCCACCTTCACCATCATTGTCAACAAATCACAATTTTCTGCCATCAATGAAATCTAATCCAAAACACATCCAAACCTTTAATCCAATGGCCATATCTCACGTCTTAATCGACAATCAAACTAAATAACATACGAGCTGGGGTCTCACTAGAAGCAGTCTCTCTATTCCTACGGGGTAGAGGTAAGGTTGTCTACATCTTAACCCCCTCAGACCCTACCTTAACTTTACTATTGGTGGAATTTACTAAGTATGATGATGATGATGATTAATCATTAAATATAACTCAAAAATTCATTACAAACTCTCAAACCATAACTTGGTTTCTCTCTGATTATAAAACTCTAACTTGATCTATATAAACTAACCCTAGCTTATTAGCAAGGACATTACCATAACTAATTATATAATGTAATTAGCAAGCTTAACCAACTTTACTAACTTGTCAAATTTGGTCCCCCCCCCCCAGTTCACCAACTTATGACTTGGTCTCCTTTGCCACTCTTTTCCATCACCAACATATGATGAGTCAGGAATTAGTGCCAACAATCACCTCCATGGTTTCCGACTTGAAACAAGTAGGCCTTTAGTTCCAAACATGTCTTATTTGCCTTGGTTCTCTTGGAACTCTTCTCGATCTCTAGCTTTGTTTTTCGACTCCTTCCTAACTCGAACATTCTTACGACCTTTCCCCGACTTATCCTTTGGTCAAAAGAACTCACAAGACCATTGACTCAGTTGTGATCTTGAGCAAACACTAGATTTCTTGGATCATTACACATTCCACTGGAATTTAGGCTCATCTTTGACTTGCAACCAAAACACGGGTAGTGGCTTTGTGAAGACACTCAATCAGACCTTTATCAGTCTTAATCCTCCAGGTCAATTATTCTTTACCAATCAAGCCCTTTGATTCAAACCTCAATCAAACCCACACATGTTGAACTCGAAATATATCCCTTAATTAAACCAACTTGTTCAACCCAACTAAAACCGAAGCTAACTTGTTTTTTTCAAAAAATACCAAGACCTGTATATTTTTTCCATGTAACTTTAAACATCCAAAAAATAACCAACATGTTTGAAGCTTCTTGAATCAATGAGTCGGCACCAAAACTATAAGTCCCCCAGGACCCCCTGGATCGATGACGAACAACATCCACTGCCCTCAATTCAAGACGTGAAACCATAAACACAAACAAGATAGAAAGACGTAGAAGATAAAACCCTTTATTATTGAAGCATTCATCACAGATTACATAAACCGAATGAATATACACCATCTACAAGTTACCTAGCTTTCTCTCACTAACACATAGTTTCCCTCTCTAAAATGTGTACACACTGATGAAGGATTACATGAATTGTGTGAGTTGATTGCCCTAATCTAACCTATACACACATATATATAGGCTAGGGCAACAAACTCGGACACCACAAACACATACTAACCTGTCCGAATATAATGATAAGTTCGGACACATATATCCTAACAAGCCAGTCTAAATATAACAAATATATTTGGACTTTACATGACAAAGATATATAAACTCGGACTAATATGTCCTGACAAACTCTAGTACGAACATACAACAAACTCGGACAACATGCCTATTCAGAATTTAACAGATAAATTCGGACAAGGCCTCTCACTTGACTTTTGACTTCTTTGACTTGAGCTTTTGACTTTGTTGACGAGAACTGATAAAGCATAGTTACCCAACAAGAGCTCCACTTACAAAAACCGACTTATTTTTTCTTGAATTCCTAATAACAACAAAATATAAAGCCACCTTGTTTGACTTTTTAACCAAACAACCAATCAAAGTAACCAATCTTGTTTAAGTCTATAAATGTGAGATCTTGTTTTCTCCTTGTTTAATCACAAAACAAGGAACAAAAACCATAACTAGGAACAACCGTCGTACGCAAGTCCGATAGACCTGCTTTCGTTTGCAAGCCTCCTATTATTAGTAGCTTAATTTAGCCTACCGCAACCACCGTAACAGTACTCTAACATTGCTATGGTGAACAGTACCTTCGTCGTTGGATCGAACTGGTCCGACTGACTTGTTTCGTTTCTGATCAGTCCTACCACCATCGGGGGTCTTAGTCGATTGATGACCCTTAATACCTTAGCCGCATATCTGTCGAGAACTCGTATGGTGATTGAACTTGGCTCTAATACCAAGTCAAGTCCCCATCGACTTCAAACTGAATAACACACGATAAATTTGGATTGAATAACTCTTAATCTTATTTATCATAAAATATAACTCAAAAATTGATTACAAACTCTTAAACCATAACTCGGTTTCTCTCTTAGTCAATTTAACCAACTTGCAAAATTTGGTCCACCAAATTCACCAACTTGTGACTTGGCCTTCTTTGCCACCCTTTCTCATCACAGACATGTGATGAGTTTTTTTTTTTTTTTTTTCTTCTACAATAAAAACTCCAACCACCAATTCCTAACCAAAACTAAATCGAATCCAGAAATCCTAATACTTTGATGAAAATGCGATAACAAAGACCAAACTTATAAATACATTTAAGCCAAATATCAACCCTAAAAAGTGATGACACTCGCAAACCAAGCCAAAGTTATATAAACAGTATACCCTAAAAAGTATTAGAATTTCTCTCCCTCCCCCATCTGAGCGTACGTCAAACCTAAAAACATGCATTGCATTTGGTATGTTTATAACAACCTATTTTTAATTATTGTAGTTTCATTGGATTTAAGTTAGAAGTGTTTTTAGGATAAGTGAATGAGAGGAAATATTGTGTGTTATAGTAATATGAAATGTGATGAAAAAAGAACATCACATAGGTAGTGTGTGTTTTCATACTCACACTTACTAGAAATATGGTATGGTATGGTATGGTCATGTGAAATGTGATGATAAATCATATAATGCAATAACATACTACTTGTGATGTAAACGTTAGTGATTGGATCATTCGAGTAAAAGAAAAAAAATAAACTTTTTTACTTTTTCCGACACGCCCATGAACTCCTCCACGAAAAATAGGATGTGGAAAATCCCAATAATGACCTCTCGAATTTGACGTCATTCAAGTGGCCCTTGTCGACTACAAACATACGTACAGACATGACTTTGAACACGTTTCTGCCTGACAAATTATTAGGATGTTTATTTTATTTTTATTTTTATGAAACGTTTAAGTTTTATGTCTAATTATTTAATGTTTAATTAAAACTTAAAAGAAAAAAATAGTTTATGACAAGGGTAAGTCGCCGCCAATGTTTTTTGGCTAATGAGTACCTTTTAACAAATTTGATATGACGGAATTTGATTGGTTAAGGCAACCTTGCGTGCCCCTTCCCCTTAGTAATCAAGTGGTGTTGCCAATGATTTCTAGATCAAGTGGTGGAAGGCTTGCATTTCTCTTGGTAGATGCAGATTCAACTCCCACTTGGTGCAAAGTGACGCGCTGGTAGGCAATGATTGGAGACCCAGCAAAACCTAAGTTCGGTCTTTGAGTCAAACGGGTTTTACTGGTAATTTTACCATCGTGCCTACGGGTGGGTGAGTTACCGGGTTTTTTTCGAAATTGGTGGTGGACTTGGATTACTCTCAAAGTACTCCGTTTGATCCAGTGGATGCTTCGAGAATGCTCGAGATTGATTCAGTTGAGCGTTCAAGAAAATAGTAATCATGGTGATGTTCTGTTGGTAATCTCAAATCCCCTTGTCAAATCTAACTTCTTTTTGTTAAATTCAAATCATTTTCTGTTGGAATTTTTGTTGACTCCAATCCTTGCTTCTTTTCCAATATGTTTTTCAAGTTAGTCAACGCCTTCATATCAAACTCTTTTGGTTTCTGTAGGAATTTGGTGATCTCATGATGAAGATCACGATAGCACGATACGAAAAAAATGAATTCTTTTTTTGTTAAGTTAAATAGTACGTATCTTGTTTTGGTTCTGACATGGTTCTTGATTACTTAAAAGGGCAAATATTATAAAAATAAAAAAGGTAAATTACTTAAAAGGACAAATATTATAAAAATAAATAAAATGCACTTTGCCTCCTATGTTTTCTAGCGGAGTCAACGTGAGTCTTCGCAGGTAATTTTTGAGTTTTCTTCTGAATTGGTGTATAGCCATCATGCCTAGTGGAGATGGATATGATCGGGTGGTTCCGCTGGTGACACGATGATACTCTAATAGTCCGTCAGTGATCTAAATTTGCCGTTCAAAAAAAAAAATTGCAACAAAGTCAAAACCGGATTATTATTCTTCAAACTCGTACCTCGTCAATGGTATTTTTCTTCAAGCCGAAACAACAGCTATTCTATGGTGAGTCCATGTTATCTCATTTGGTGTTTATGTATTCGTGTAGTGGTTGATGAAATTGCGTGTGTAGGGCTGTAAACGAACTGAACGTTCAACGAACAGTTCGTGAACTGTTTGGCGGGAAGTTCGTTTATGTTTGTTCGTTTAGTAAATGAACGAACACGAACAAGAAATTTTGTTCGTTAAGTTAAATGAACGAACATGAACAGAGGTTGTGTTCGTTCGTTTATGTTCGTGAACGTTCGGTAATGTGTTCGTTTATGTTCGTGAGCGTTCGGTAATGAGTTCATTTTTGTTTGATCGTTAATATTTATTTGTGTTAGTTCGTTTAAAGGTTTTTATATGTTGTATTTTGTTTTATTATTTCTAATTTTTAAAATTTTGAAACCCTAGTTATCTTATATGCCTCTCACAACATCCCTCATTTCACTATTTCAATTTTAGTTTGTGTTAAAGCTTGAAAAAATCTTACTTTTGTGTTTATCATATTTGTGATAATCATGCCAACTATTTTTGGATAATTATGTTAAGTGTGTATTTATTTTTTTGTGGATTCTTCATAATGTTTGTGATGAAAATGCAGATTTTATTCTAAAATGAACATTGTGTTCATAAACGTCGTTTGTGTTCATTTATGTTCATGAACATTTGTTAGAGTTCATTAGCATATTCTAAGTGTTCATGAACAGTTCACGAACATGTTCGTTTCCTTAATGAACGAACACGAACAATAAATCTCGTTCGGTAAGCGTTCGTGAACAGTTCATGAACAAGCTTGTTCCTTAACGAACGAACACGAACAAGACTTTGTTCGTGTTCGTCCGGTTCGTTTACAGCCCTATGCGTGTGAAATTGGGGTTATTAGCAGGTTAGGGCATCAATGGGGTATGAGATGGAATTTGGGATTTTGATATGATGATATATTGAGGATAAGCGGTAAAATGGTATTTTTACTAGTTTTCAAACAGTAAAATTGGCGGAGTGATGTGCGTTAGGTGTAATATATTTTTGATGAGTATTTAAGCCCTTTTTTTTACATTTTTAGCCAAGTTTTAAATTTATAAAACACGATATTCACTAACACTAAACACACATATGGGCAAGTGCACCCATCGTGGACGTAGTATAGTGTTGGTAAGATACCGAGGTCGTCTAATCAAATCAAAAAGTGAGAAAAATGTTTTAAACTAAGAAAAATAAAAACTAACTAAATGCTGAAAAAAAAATAAAATAAAAACAGATAGACAAGATGAATCACTTGGATCCGACATGTGTATTAGTATAACCTTTGATTATTTTCGCACTTTTGCACTTGTTTAAGAGATTATCTTAGTTATTGTAGTAGGCCCCTCTTTTGAAGGCGACGTTACCCTCAACCCAGTAGTTTGAGTCAGCAAGGATACAATCCTAAAGGGTCGGATTATTGAAAGATAATGAATTAAGTTATTAATGCAAATTGTGGTAGGCCCCGCTTTGGGCGGTGACGTTACCCTCGGCTAAGTAGTCTGAGTCAGCAGGGATACAGTCCTAAATAGCCGGGTTATAGTATTAATAGTAGTTAACTTATGAAGGGGTCAAAGAGTTTGGATCCCCGCCATCCAATACCTATGGGCATTGAAGGAGATCCTACTAAATTTGACCCAGGTCCCAAGCAGGACCTCTAAACGCTGAACAATGGCAAGACCCTTACCAAACCGTTCCCTTAACCCCCGACCAGGTAGCCAACATACCTCCATATAGACCGTGGAGATATGAATGGTGAAAATCTTTTATTTTATATAGACAGTAAAATAATGCCAAGACACCACGGACAAACGATAAGGAAAGATCACCTTCAACGTAAGTAACTAGTTATTAAAGTCATTAATACAAAACCAAATAAAAAGTGCAAAAGATTAAAAATAAAAAGTATTATACTAAACATTTGTCTTCACCAAGTGATGTAAGAGACTTAGGCAAACATGGCCTTGATTGTCAAGAACTCTTACGATCAATCTTGGATCCCGAGACGACTCACACACTCTACGATGGACAATGGATGATGGTGGTGGATGATGGTGTTATGGTGGTGGTGGGTGGTGGATGAAGTGTGAGAGAGGTGGTGTGCCAAGGGATGAGAGAGAATGAAGCCAAGCTCCTCTATTTATAGGCTGAACAGAAGGCTGGACACGGCCCCGTGTCCGCTGGACACGGCCCCGTGCCCGTCTGACATTCTCTCTCTTCATTAATTGTAATTCGCAATTACAATTAATGCGCCTGCTGTACTTTCACCACGCCCCCGTGCCCGCTGGACACGGCCCCGTGGTGGGCAATGGAAGCTTCTACTGGTTTGTCTTTTCTGTTGCTTCCTAAGCACGCCCCCGTGTTCGCTGGACACGGGGCGTGTTCAGACTCTGTTTTCTCTTCTTTGCCTTTGGAGGTGCCGTTGAGGGTCCGGGCAGCCTAGTTTTGTTCCTTTTCTTGTATTTATGGTAGAATTAGTTGTCTTTTTGCTTCTTTTGTGATTTTGAGCTCATTTCATCCTGAAAATACAAAAGGAAGACAAAAACACTCTTTTTCCAACATTAGTACTTAAAAAGGGTTAGTTTTATGCCTTAATTGATGTGATTTATATGTTGCATTTTACACACATCACGGAGTGACTCACAGTGTAGCAAATTTCAAACAACAGGGACTCATGCAACCAAAAACTTCATACGGGGACTCAAGTTGACTCCGCCCAGAAAGCATAAGGACGCAAATTGCATTTTATAATTATATTTTTTGTTTTTCTCACAAAAGCCACTCAACAATTTTCTACACGTACAAAATACTGTACTTTTTTTGTTTTTTTCTCACGAAAGTCATTCAACATTTTTTTTTCATATAAAAGTCACTCCACATGTCATATTTGAACAAAACTATGACATAACTTATAATAACTTATTATTTAATAAATTTAGCGATCGTCTCATATTAAATTCAAATTTTGATTTATCCTTTATTTTTCTCTTTTACGATAATTTTACAACCGAATTTTAGATTTATTTTTTATGGAATCAGCGCAAGGTACCAGATTAAAATTTTGTTTATAAAATCTAATTTTATGATTTTCAATATCACATATTAATCAGATAAGCGGAAACGTGAACATGTATATAAAATTTTGTTTATAAAATCTAATTTTATGATTTTCTATATCACATATTAATCAGATAAGCGGAACGTGAACATGTATATAAATTTTTGTTTATAAAATCTAATTTTATGATTCCAAATTGATTAAACAATTATAAGCAACCATATGGTGTTCAGTGATTATACTTCAGTGAAAACCAAGTGATCACACAATGGATTGACGGATGGTTCCACTAGTAAATTGAGCACGAAACAGAGGACACATGATGAATTGAAATCAAACCTTTTCTTAACTATCTCTTACAAAATCATCATCATCATCATACTCAGTAAATCCCACTAATAGTAAAGCTAAGGTAGGGTGTGAGGAGAGTAAGATGTAGACAGTCTTACCCCTAACCCATAGGAATAGAGAGGTTGCTTCCAAAAGTGTAAGAAAAACCTAAGCCTCTTAAAACAAAGCTAAGATCACCGATGTACCATCTCTAAAAAACCTCAACCTTAATTCTACTTCTCTACGAACTCATATCCTGAACTATGTTTTCAAAAAGATGCAACTTTAGCAAATATTGCCTAATCCGTGTCTTCCAAGTCAATTTAAGTCTTAATCCACTCCTCATCCTCACCACATTGAAGATTTTTCCACTACTCTTATTGACGCCTTCGTTTGTCTTTTATTTCACTTGCTAGCAATCTGTTTTGCGTAACTTTAGTCATTCTTAGTCCTTCCGTAGTCGAAGGTTGTATCGCACCTAACTCCTCCATAACGCCCTATGGCGCCTCCCCACACTGCCCCGAGGGGCACTATACCACTTGAACCCGGTTGCCTCGTGAAAATTATAACGGGGTGAACACATTTGTCTCTCTCTCACACACATATATATAACTCCATATTTACATAACCCCCACTACACACACATGTTATATAACCCCCTATAATCCTCACATTTCACTTTTTTTACCATTTATTATATAACCCTGTTTATGAGAGGTTATATGGTGTTACCATTACACATATCCTTAATGTAACATAATACTTTTATTTCACATGAGTACCTGTAAGGGACAGGTCAGTTGTAGATGCTCAAAGAAATGCTTGCGTAAAATTTTAAAAGATCATTTTAAGATTTTTGTGTAAATGTTTTGTACAAAAAGGTTAAAAAGTAGATAAGTGTTAACACAATTATGAGATACAAATATGAACTTTGCGTCCAGCCGTGACTTTAGAAATTTTGTAAGAAAATGACCAATGTTGGTTAAATAATTACGAGGCAAGTGGTTATGGTCTGTCTCTATTAATCATCCTAATCATTCTATTTGTTATAAATTATAATTAATACTGCATAATCACTACAACTTTCTTATCGACCAATTTCATCTTTTAAAACATTATTTATTTATCACTTTTACTAGAATCATAATATTACTCTTTAAATTACTAAATTTTATTTCATATCCTTTTCAATAACATTATCCTTTTTTTTTTCTTTTCCTTATAACATCAACTTACACGCTCTCTGATTCTACTGCTACACTACAATTTTTTTTAATCTTTTACAGGAATTGAACTCTCACCAGTCACCACAACAATCATAACTTCAAGCCTTATTAAGTCTCATATATGTTAGGTACAAGTTACTCATTACCTATCAGGTTTGCGGGTTTCTTAGTTTATGATCTTTAACACTTCCTATAAACTTATTGAAGTATTAACTACTATTTATTTTATTTTTTAGATTGAAAACTATACCGGTATATTCGATTTCAACACGGGTAACGGGTAAACGCTTTTGAATAATCGAGCATGTATCACGTACTACTCATGAAATTTCAAATAATTGATCAACTGCAAGGTCCCATATTAAAAAAAAAACCCATCATGTTTCAACTTTTATTTATCAAATTCGAGTTTTTCTACTGCTACCAGAGAAAAGTATACATTTTTTTAATTGAAAAAAAAATGGAAAAACATTATCCAGAAAAAATGGATGATGAAGGGGGAAGAGGGTGGCAAGGCGATGATGGCATGGCGAGGGCTCCGTCGTCGCAACCAATAGAAAATCATCATTATATCTCTCAAACTCTATCTTCCACTTAAATACCAAAATCATGTATTTTACCTTTTTACTTTTTATTTTTTAATAACATTTTGTATAAAAATAATCAAATACTTTTTTGAAAGCAACATTTTTTTACTTCTAAAATAACATCTAAACAACTTTCACTCACGCCATACTTGTAAGGATCAATCACTAATGTTATTAGATCACACAGATATGAATGATACTTTAGTTGTCTTTAAAATTATTCGTAATGGTTTACTGATTTCACATTTCACATTTTTATTGTGACGTCCAATAGTAACTGTCACATAACAAGTATGTAAATATGATCTTTCACTTATTTTTTTTTTTTTTCACTTTTGTATATGATGGGTATGTTTGGCATGGAGCTTTTAATAGCTTCTAGCTTTAAGCTTTTAAGAAAAAGCTCATACTCAATAAAAAGTCTTGTTTGGTTGAACGAGCTTGAAGCTTTTAGGTTAGGATCTTGAAGCATTTGGTTGAACGCTCCTACTAGTAGTGTTTAGAAGGGAGCTACAAGCTTTTAGGAAAAAAATGACTATTTTAACCTCTAAAGATAATGAACTTTTTAATGTACAAGCTTTTTAAATTTTTAGTTACGTCCATTTTGGTCATTTTATACATTTTATTAAAAGATCCAGCTACTCTGCCAAACACCAAATATATATCTAAAAAACTACAGCTACTAGCTACCAACTACCAATTTCCAACCACCAGTTACTTTTGCCAAAAATAACCAATGACTTCAAAAGTTTTTACTATCCACCCCTTATTAACTAATATTTAATATTTGATTTAAATAAATTAAAAAAAATTGAATAAAGGAAAAAAAACGTAATTAGTTGAAAAGCAAGTCCCCACACACATCTCCCTCTTCATGTGTGAGGTAGACAACGCCTCCTGACCTTTCACCGACTTTAAAGTGCCACCTCACTAGAGAGGTGAGGCGGTAACAAACAGCCTAACGATTTGTTTGAAGCATCATCTTCTTTTATTCGAAAGTGACGTCGTTCAAAAAAGAGTCAAGTGTCATTTACGTCACTGTGGTTTGTTAACTTTTGTCATTTACACATTCTCGAAACGTGTCATTTCAGTCCAAAAAACTAACCCAAGTTTAAAAAAAAAACGCAGTTAGCTCTGGATGAGAAAAGTGACATTTTATTCTAGAATTTTTTGACTGAAATGACACGTTTAGAAAATGTCAGGGAGAAAAATTAGGGGTGTGCACGGTTCGGTTCGGTTCGGTTATTAGCATTATCCGTAACCGTAACCGAAGTCATCCGTTAATCGGTTCGGTTAATTCGGTTAATTTGTCGGTTTTCGGTTCGGTTCGGTTAATTTTCGGTTAATAACCAATTCAAACAAGGGCTAGTTTTTTTGCTTAGAAATACATGTAATGAAGGTATAAGCACATGAAATAGATGTATAAATACATGAAATGAATATATAAATAAATGAAATGGAGATATAAATGCATGAACAGATATTTAAATACATTAAATGGAGTCATAAATGCATGAACAGATGTTTAAATACATTAAATGGAGGTATAAATAAACGAAATAAAGGTATAAATAAATGAAATAAAGGCATAAATAAATGAAATAGATGTATTATTACATGAAATAAAAGTATAAAATATGAAATACATGAAATAGAGGTATAAAAGCTAGAAATATATAAAGAAAATAAATAATTCGGTTCGGTTCGGTTAATTTCGGTTAACCGATGGTAAAAAAAAAATATCCGTTAACCGACTTTCGGTTAATTCGGTTTCGGTTAATTTCGGTTCGGTTTTGTCGGTTTTCGGTTCGGTTTCGGTTAACGGTTCGGTTATTGCACACCCCTAAGAAAAATGATACAATTTTGAAATTTAGTCTGAAATGAGAAAAGTGAACAGAACACAAGGACAATGGCACTTAACTTTTAAAAAAATAAGTTAACTCTTTTAAAAAAAATAATTTATTTCCTAGACGTATTTTCTAAAATGTAGTTATGTTTAATCATTATTTCTTTTTTGGTTATTATGACGGTAATTCTTAAAAAGTTTTTAAAAATAAAAATGGTATAATCATGTGTTTAACGTAATACCGAAAATACCCCTACTCGAGACCCCATCATTCACATGACGCAATGAAAACCAAAAATCTGATAATCATCATGATCAAAGAAGAAGAAGAAGCAGCAGCACATTTAATCCATTCCCATTCATACATGCCGCCTTCTTTCCTTCCTCTCCATCCTTTCAAATCTCCATTATCATTACCTTACTTTAACCTCCCCCCCTCTATATATAGATGACGCATCACTAGTCTTTTGCGTCATATTCTCACCCTACTTCTGTTGTTTAAAATTCATAAAAACAGAGCTCTTTGTTCGTTGTTTTTCCCACAGGTGATCTTTCTTGAAAAGACACACAAATTTGTGTGTGTTTTTTAGTCTAAAATTTGAGTAATCAATCATTTTTACAACAGATTTTACACATATATCTCTGTTCTTTCCTTGTTTTCCTTCTCATAATAGAAGATTTCTCATTTTCACTTGTGCTCTGTTTTTCTAAATTTCTTAAAGTTGGAGATTTTTACGTCTAAAATCTGTATAAATCGATGATTTCTATAAACAATATTTGTGGGTTTTGTTTATTAATCATCGTTATATATTTAATATTTTAATTTTTCTTCACAAAATCTAATATTCCTCATTTCCTGTATATGCTCTGTTTTTTAAATTTCTTAAAGTTGAGATTTTTACGTCTAAAATCTGTGTAAATCGATGATTCCTACCAACAATTTTTGTGGGTTTTGTTTATTAACGACTATCTTTATTCTTTCTTTTTTTTTTTTTTTTTTTGTAACAAACATTCATCTTTTCTTGTATGTGCTCTGTTTTTCTTTATCTAAAATCTGTGTAAATTGATGATTGTTTAGTTATTAAATCCATTGATTAATTTAGATTCATGTGTGCAGTTTCTGAAAAGAAAAGATAAGAAGATGGAAAGGTTGAACTCAAAGCTGTACATGGAGAACTGTCTGATAATGCAAGAGAATGAGAAGTTAAGGAAGAAAGCACAGATTCTGAATCAAGAGAATCAAGCATTGCTCTCACAGCTGAAACAGAGGATAACAATGGGTGCTCAAAATGGGTCTCAAACCACCAATGGAACTCATGCTTCTTCTTCTGCGTCTAGGAACCCTTGAAGATTAGTGGAATGACCAAATGGGACTTGTGTTATCTCTTTTAGTTTTAAATTAAATCCCCCTTCATTTTGTAGTTTAAGTAGATATAGGGATGGATGGATACTAGGGGTGGGGGTAGAATTGGTACTTTGGTATTTCTCTATGGTGTAGTATGTTATATATCAGTTTTAATGACAAATTTCTGTTTCAAAATTATCTTATTCTTTAATTTTATTAAGTCCGTAAATTTAGCTTAGCTTAAACAAGTTTGATATACTATTATTATTATTATTATTTTAAATATAATAATTAAATATTAAATATTACTAATTTATAAACACTATTATTTTATATATTTAAATATTTACTAATTTATGAACAAGCTGAGTTTGAGTGAATTTGAAAATCAGAAAAATAATTTACCAGCACTATTCGAGTTTAAAAAAGAAATTTTGACAACTTAAGGGACTTGATTATAAGTGTAGCTTGTATAAATTAAATGAGTTGAACTTAAGTAAAATTAAACGAGTTGAACTTAAGAAATTGACGTAGTCTAGACTTTCAGTTGGGCTCAAGTATTACCAAAATAGAGATTTGAGTAAAATGGTAGAAACCCGAGTAATCAAAATAGAGATTTGAGTAAAATGGTAAGAGATCTGAGTAAAATGGTGTTTTCTATCAACCGAATAAAATATGGTAAGAGATCTGAGTAAAATGGTGTTTTCTATCAACTGAATAAAATATACTTGTACTGGACTACCGAGGGAAAATCAGTTTATGTCATCTATGTGACCAATAAAAACGTGGACATGTAGAAGTAAGAGCTTAGGGTGGGCGGGGCACCCACCGAAAACCCACGCGGGGATCCCGGTACCGATTAGGGGAGGTGGCGCCAACATATCGGTGAGGTAGAGAGAGGG
Source organism: Helianthus annuus (assembly GCF_002127325.2). NCBI lineage: Eukaryota > Viridiplantae > Streptophyta > Magnoliopsida > Asterales > Asteraceae > Helianthus > Helianthus annuus. The sequence goes on along the minus strand of NC_035445.2, from coordinate 86,003,837 downwards.
AGTGAAATCGGTGGGGCTTCACCGAAGAGAGGGGGAGAAGAGAGGGAGGAGAGGATGAGTGGACCAATCAAAACTTTTTTTTTTTAATAAAAACCAAATCACCTAAGAGGGGAGTGCCGCCATCAATTTAGGGTGTTAGGGGAGTTTAAGAGGGGAGTTGACGTGGCACACGAGGATTGGTTGGGCGTAAGAGAGGGGACTCACCTCTTAGGTGAGCACCCCTTACACCCTTACTTGAAGTTAGGGATGACAATGGTACGGGTTTAGATAATTCTAAACTCAAACTCAGTTAGATAAGCTTGTTCCAAACCTGTCTTAAAATCCGTCGGGTTTCAAACGCGTAAATACCCATCAGATATCAGGTGTACCACGGGTTTCAGGTAAACCCGTTAACAATGTTGCAGAAGGCGCTAGGCGCTAGTCGGGCGGTGGGGTACCGCCTAGGGATCAGTCGGATTGGGTCTTTTATGTATAATTTTATAAATTTATATATAAAAAACATCAATTTTATACATTATATCTACAAAATTGAAAGCTTAGGGACCAAGTGTATACTAGTAAAAATAGAGAGGGGTTAATTGTTCAAACACCCCAACATTATTAACCCTAATCCCACCATCATTCTTCATGCGCTTCTCCTTTGTCCTTTGTTCATCATACCCCCAAAATGCTCCTTCATTAATCACAGTGACATCAGGAATCTATTGGCTGATGTTGATTTCGCACAATGGAGACACGTTTTGACTCGAAATTGGTCAAATTTTGGTTCGAAATCTGGTAAGAATATCTTTCCCTTGAGCAATTTGGTCTAATCTTAACCCATTCTGATCAAATTGCTATCGGTTTTGACCGACTAGGTCCGATTTTCAGCGCATTTCCACCTATTTTTCCCGACTTTGACCGATGTTGACTTTTACCGCCTAATTAGACCGATTTTGGAAAATCCAGGCGGCAGACCTCCGACGAGCGACTAATCGCCGCCTAGCGCTGCATAGAACCGATTTCTACAACACTGCCCGTTAATTTAAAAAAATTACCCGATGGGTATACCCGAGCCAAAACCCATCACTATTTAATTACATTTAGTATTATCACTTTAAAAATGTATCAAATAACTACAATGTATATGGAATAAAATACATATATGATATATGTATAAAAAATGAATGTATCATATATATATACATATTTAAAAATATAAAACCAAATCGGTTAAACGGGTACACACTATCGGGTAATCGGGTCGGGTAAATGGGTATATTACCAAATCCCAAATCCGCGAAAAAAATAAAAACTATTCCCAAACCAGTCCCCTACCCAATTAGCCGACCCCAAACCCGTCCCAAATGTATCGGGTTTCGGGTTTACCCATCGGGTTCGGATTTGATTGTCATCCCTACTTGAACTTTCTTATATTGTACTTGATGGTTACATAAGAGTGAAAGGGGTGCTCCCACATGGAGAGTGGTAAAGTATCCATCTAGCCGACCATCTCATGTCATGTCAATAACTATCTCTACTCTTATTTTTTTTTTTCTTGAAAAAAGGTTAAACGTGTGATTGGTTGGAAGAGGGTGAGACCCACCATTAACCATCTCTCTCTCATCTTCCCCACCTCAGTGACTACCCCCCGCTTCAAGGCCAATCACATAAACAAAGGGTGGCGGTGATGTGCGCGCGTGGGGAACTCACTCAAACACCCCACACCCCGCTTACACCCCTATCACACTAAGGAATCAACCGGCTTATTGGTTCATAGTTGGGTTAATGTGGTTTTAATAAATGAACAACAGTGTTACTCCGTTTGAAATCAATGGTTTGAGCCTGATATTCACCAAAATACACATACTTTATTCCCCCCATTTTACCCCCATTTTATGCGTTTTCGGCCGTAAAACCGTGAATCGGATACTTAATCGGGTGTATTCGTGTTTACAGGCCTAAAACAGCGTGCAGAACAAGAAGATGATGAAAACGAGGATTTTCCGGGCGAAACGACAAAGCTGCGAACTTTCTGTGAAGAATTCTGATATGGGCAATTGGAACGGCCGTGCAATGAATGGCACGACCGTGCGGATCCGACAACAGGGCTCTGCCCAGCAATGCACGCCAGTGCGACAAGAAGTGCAAGCCTCTCTCGGAGTGGAACGATCGTGCGGCTGCAGACACTCCCGTGCAACCTCGACGACCAAGCCCAACCCGGAACTGCACCACCAGTGCAGTTGGTCGTGCCAGCCAAAACCCGGAGATGCACACACGTGCGACTATTGGCACGACCGTGCAGATCTGAAGAAGGTCAACATCTGATGAAGTCACACAGCATGGTGAACAGTATTTTAAAAGTGAACGGTCGTGCACTTTATTGGCACGACCGTGCGATCGCAAAAAGTTATAAAAAAACAGACAACAGCTTCATTTCGGAATTCTGGACTTTTGGGAGCTCTTTTGGCGAATTCACAGGCTCCGGAGGCTCTTGCTTTCATCCGGATTCAAGCCCATTGTGCCGATTAGCTCCGTTACTATCCGGATTCTTAATCATGTGCTTGTTTATGGTTTGATTTCTTAAATCTTTCCATGATTTTGTTATGATTCAAGCATTTAGATTGATTATTATGTATTATTGTAAGCCTTTGGGCAAAAACACTAGAATCTCTTGCTTAATTACAACCATTAGTATGTTAATTATGTTTGTAATGACACTTTGAAGCATTTTCTATGTTAATCCTTGATAATTAGTTTGCAACCTTGTTTATTGATGTTGATTTCTTGATTATAAGTAATTATCTTGGATGATTGGTATGTGGTTAGTTGAGATAATTGAAAGATGAAGCTTAATTAATCATGTATTAGTAGACTTTGAACTTGGTTAAAATGTGTGCACCATGATACTAGAAATGGTTAGTGGTTTAATAAGGGGTAATTATTGTTAATCAAGAAAGCTTTCTTTCACGTAAGGACCTTAACGGGTTAAATGGTGTCGTTATGAATTCTTGACATGAATTATTAACTTGGTTAGTAGTTTATGCCAAAATTGCTATCTTGGTGAATTTATGTGCAAGATTTGTAAAATGAACTCGGTTGTGATTTAATCTAGTTTATGCTTGTCTCGGTGGTTGCATTGTGTTTATCGGTGTCACTTTCCTTGATGAAGTGAGGTTAGAAAACTCCTAACGGATGACTAACTTATCTTTAGGGGATTTTCATAGACATTTATCAATTGCACGTTAAACAACAATTTTAGGTGGTTAAAGTGTGTTTATCGTTTTAGCTTTCCGAATGATTGTCATATTAGGATTCCCGAAAGGGATACTAATTGTCTTGAGAATGGAAAATTGATCAAATGTTTCAAGTGACAAAACCGACTTAGTGTATATACTTTGGTTGTGTAAAAAGCAAGGCTATATATTTATTTTCTTATTTGGAATCTATTATGTTTTCATACATCTTTGTTTATGCTTAATTTAGTTTTTAGAAAATCACTCACTTATTTTCCTACCGGTACTTTAATGATAAATGTCTAGTATTATTTCTCCGCCCACATCCTTGGATCGATACTTGGTTCTTACCGATACTTTACTACATGTATGACGGGGTACACTTGCCCTTTCGTGCGTGTTTTAATGTTGAAGTATAAATCACTTTTATAAATTTAAAACCGAATCGTGTGTTAGATTCATTGTAAAAACATGTATATACGTGCACACGTTAGAGCCATGCGAAAGGAAAATTCTGTGTAATTTAAGTTGTCCAAAATAAATAAATAACACATTAATTAGTATAAAACCAAATGTAGAAATACCTAACTTTTGGGTTTCCATATTAATTAAGTGTAAAGATTTAAACAAATGAAATATATAGGGGCTGTTTGTTTACCTCTTAATGAGGCTCTTAATGGTTCAGCACTTAATGGTTCAGACTGTTTGTTTCACGAGCGGATGTCTGAATGGTTCAGACATTTGCCTCTGAATGGTTAAGCATTATACAGAGTCTGAATGGTTAAGACCTCTAATCTGAATTGGCCAGACATTTGCCTCTGAACGGTTAAGCATTATACAGGCTCTTAATGGTTTAGACCTCTTACTGGTTCAGCACTTAATGGTTTAGATCTCTTACTGGTTCAGCACTTAATGGTTCAGACCACTTACTGGTTCAGCACTTAATCATTTAGATGTTGCCAATCAGCCCCATAGTCTAGAATAGTTCTTAACCTAAAATCAGTTGATCCTATGGATTTGTTTTCTCTTGCTGAACCGACCTGTAATAGACTAGACAGTTTGCTCAAGCTAAATTGATCCAAAAAATTGATTAGATCTACCTAGACTAGATTCAAGGAGGGAGCATGCGTTTTTGGTTCATGGAGAATCTTGCATCCGATGTGGGATCATCTCGTAGTAAAAAAAAAACTTAGAACCATGTTTCAAATTCTAGGCCTAATATACAAAGAGTTTGGGATATATATACGAGATACATTGATCTCTTGGAAGAGTAAAAAATAAAGTGTGATATTTAGGTCTACAACTGAATACAAGGCAATGTGTTCAGCCACCTATGAGATTATGTGGATATTAAATGTTTTGCAAGAACTAAAAGTCAAATGTATTTTACCTGTTAAGTTGTTTTGTGACAGTAAATCTACAATATCTATTTCTTTAAACCCAGTCTTTCATGAGAGGAATAAACATTTTGAGATAGACTTACATTTTTTAAGAGAAAAGGTTGCAAATGGTATAATACAACATGAGAAGGTTACTACAGACATTCAAGTTGCAGATATATTTACCAAAGGGTTGAACTCTGTTCAACATGGTGTTTTGTGTGACAAGCTGGGCTTGTTTGATATGTTTGCCACATGAATCATGGGGGCAGGTTAAATGACAAGGTTGAGATTGTTTGATTCATGTTACATTGGTTGCACTTGTTGAAAGTGTTAGTTATAACAACTTATAAGTAGTTATTATATGTTTTTGTTTGTTATAACTGATCAGGGTGTAAAGTGTGCATATATTATACTTTAGGGGCTAGAGTGTTACAAATGTTGGAAAGTTTAATGCGTAAAGGTTTAAAGTTGTCATTTTATGAAACATGAAGGTACAGTTGGAATCATCAAGTTGGGAGTTGATATAATAGGAAATTAGGGTTTCCTTATTCATTATTGACTCTCATTTTCTTTGTATTCTCTCTCGTTCTTATCTTGGTTGATCTTGTTGGATTTTGTATTGTTGTTGGTCATCTTGTATTGTTGTTGTTCATCTTGTATTGTTTTGATTCATATAGATCTTACATATTAAAAGATCTAGGGTTCGGTTGGAGCTTTTTGGTTTGGGTTAAATAATAAAAGTTTTGTCACCGTTTTGTCACTATATTCTGTGTTGAGTTTGTTATATTTTTCATACCATCATTTTCTACATTAGTTCAAAAACATAATAGGATATTTTGTTGTAGGTAAAACTTTTGGTCAAAACTTGTTTTTTTTTTTTTACAAAATTCATAATTTATGAAGGGATATTAGATTTAAATAACCTCAGCTTTCACCAATTGGCCGATAGCACTCTCAACTTTCGATTTGTATCACACCACTCCCAATTTTCAACTTATTGGCCGATAGCACTCCCAAACTAACTAAACCCTAACCCAGTTAGTTTTTTTTGCTGATGTGACACTTGTGTGGTGATGTGGCATCTGAAGTGGAATTTTTTGATGACGTGGCAGCTGGCGTGGCGTTTGACTTGGCTTTTTTGATCACATGGCAGCTGACTTGGCTTTTTTTATAACGCGACAGCTGATGTGGCACTGGTTTGATGGCGTGGCAGCTGATGTCAGCAAACTAGGTTAGTGTTGGGTTAGATTTGGAGTGCTATCGGCAAATAAGTTTAAAGTTTGAATGGTGTGGCACAAATCAAAAGTTAATGGTGGGGCCCACTCTATTCTAACCAATCACATATTTATATATTTTTTAAGCAAAAAATGCTTTGGTGGGAATGGTGGCCCTTGTGTTTGAGTGCAAAATGAGGAGTGAAAATGAGAGTTGACATGGCATAAGATAATTGGCTAGATAGAGAGTTTACCACTCCCACACCCCTTCCACCTTAAAGACATACTTGGAGTCTGTAGATCTTATAAACATTTAATATAAAATGTTATAAGCGGATTCGTGTATCAGACCCTCAAGTTCGGATAAAAAAGTGTTGTCACATCAACACTAACTCAGCACCATTCATTAACTAAATTTTTCGTTAACTAGGTGCTGTGCGTTAACTAAGCAATAATTTAACAATCATTATTTTTATTTATTAAATATTAATACTAAAATACACTTAACAACATAAAAGAATACAATATTACAAAATTTAGGTTTTATAAAAGATTCAAATTAGATAATTAAATTTTATAAAATTCTAAAGTTTTGAACTAATTTTATAGACAACACAAACTGCGAGAACAATATTATTCGTTCTTGAAACTTGAATTATTAAGGAATATTGGATTTTAATAATCTCAACTATTCGTTGTTGGCCGCCAACAATTCCAACTTCAAAAATAACCACCGGCAGTTCCAACTATTGACATATTGGTCACCAATGGACCCTGACTAACAGAACCCTAACGCCGTTAGTCTCCGGTCGCCAGAAAATCGTTTTTTTCCAAAAAAAAAAAGGTTTCTAAAGGTCCGGTCCAAGGTTACAAAGCGGTTTGAGACGAAAATGTTGAGTTTTCCGCCCAAAAAGTTGAATTTTCCGGCGAAAAATGAGTTTTCCGGCGACTTTAATAATTGGGGCTTTTAATAGAAAAATGTTCCCAAATGTCCATAATAAGGTTAAAAAGAGGTTCGGGACAAAAAATGTTGAGTTTTACGGCCAAAAAAATGTTTTTCCGACGACCGGAGACTAACGACGTTGGGGTTCTGTTAATCAGGGTCCATTAAAGGCCAATATATTAAAAGTTAGGACTACCAGTGGTTATTTTTTAAGTTGGGACTGTCGGCCAACGGCGAATAGTTAGGATTATTAAAATCCAATATTCCAATTATTAAAGGTTTTAAAGTTTATGTTATTTTTAAATAAAACCAAACTTAAGGGACTGAATGAGCATTTTTTTTAAACTCAAAACGACTCATTTCTTCAACACAACACTTACAACTTAAAATTCAAACATAATTCAAACACAAATAACTTTTTTTTAAATTTACCTAACTAATGTTGAACAACTCTTTTTCTTCTTGATTCGCACGCCAAAATAGTCCTTTTTTCTTCCCTAGTCGTCACCAACGTGTTTACGAGATACACTGTTAACGGACCGGTTCGGTGTCGCGCCGTTAACAGGCTGAGTTGCCACGTTAAAGTTGCCTTCGTTAACCAACTACGAATAGTCTAACTAATAAAAATCAGACAAATGAGCTTATGAACATACATATACATTATTTTATGTTCACATAAAAAACATATTACACATTGATTTACTTTTGACTAAAAAGTTAATAAGTAAAACTTTAAATTTGAAATATTCAACTTCACTTGCCGTTGCCATGATTTAGTTAAAAATCCTAAAGAGGCGTGGGTTAGGTAGTGGATTGTCGCTACACCTTCCCCTTGCCTTATCCACCGTGGTGGTTCGTGTGGTTAAAACCACGACAACCACGTTCCTCCTTTTCCATTTTCTTAGATTTTGACATTTTGAAAAATAAATTAAAAATAGGGGTAGTGGTTTGAGTTATGACCACATGCATCATATAGGGTGGTGGTTTTGGATGGTGAATGAGAGTAGGCATGGGCGGAGGATAATGGATACTCGGGGGGTGTCCTGGCCCCTGCCGATTATTCGTGCGTAGTATTTATTTCACCGAAAATTTCCTATAATTTATTTTTTATAGTGTAAAATATTAGATTTTTAATAGTTCAGCCTCCACCGAGTTTTCGTTCACGCTCCGTCATTGAGAGTAGAGTGACATTACGTTGACGTAAAGGGTAATGGTGGTGATGAGATCACGTCATATAGCCTAATGATATCTTTATATCTCTTGTGTCAGCTATTTGAGTAAATTTTAGGATGCTGTCAAATAAGTTATTTTTATAACCATTCGAATATTCAACTCATTTGTCCCGTTTAGCTATATTTTTTTCTGTAAATAACGTGTAGCATATAAATAAATTAAATGAAGTCGTTAAAAGTCAAATCTTTAAAAATGGAAAGGATATGGTATACGTAAAAAATGATGGTTTATAGGACCGGGGATGGAGGAGTACTTAAATGTTGTCTGCAAATGAATGATTAAACTGCAGAACGAAGTAACGCAACTGACAATTAAATCATATATCTTCCGAGCCATATTTTTTTTTGGTGCTACTTTCTACACCCCCTATTTACTTTTTTCACCCCCCTCCTCTCACATACTTACAGGTGAGGCCTGCGTGGGACCGACAGTTTTCCTCTCACAAGGGGGGGTATAATCAGGAAAGAGGGGGGGTGCGTATAGAATGAGCTTTTTTTTTCTGCTGTACTTCTTTATTCTAGAGATCAAAATTGTATCTTTTTCGAATTGTTATAATTAATATAATAATTATTAATTTTGACTAATAGCTAGTTGAGTAGTTAGGCCCATTTTTATTTGAGTTTAAAATCTAACTGGGTTCTATTGTTTAACTTTAAACTAGTTGGCCCTTTTATTATATGGGTTTGATTGTAGTAAATGGGGGAGACCCGGACTTTGGTTCGTCGCCCACCCCGTCCTTTTTCAGGGCCGGTCCTAATAATGTTAGAACTTAGGTTCTAGAATGACTCGATGCTGGATACGTGAGCATTTATTCATACTGAAAACATGATCATAATTCGAAAGTCCCCCTTGCGTCTTTTGACTGGGCGCAAAAAAGATGTGGAGAGCTTTTAGTATGTACATTGGCTACCTCCATACTCCAAGATGACACTTTAATGTTTAAGCATAACGTGGCTTGTAACTTGTTCGAAAATAGCTAGAAAAAAGGTGTTTGGAATCAGTTCTATAGAATAATTAAAATCTTGTGAGGTATTGTATTATTAATCAATCATTTATAAGTATACAATGAGGGCCATTAAGGGTATGTTTAGATGAGCTTTTTCATTTCTCCTTATTAGCTTTTTAACCTCATTATCTCATTTTGGAAAAGTCACAACCAAGTGACTTTTTCATTTCTCATTTTCAATGCCTAAAAAGTTCCTTTTTACCTTATTACCCAAACACCATTTCACAAAGACTCCTTTTCCAAGAAGTCAATAAGTCATAAGGAGGTAAAATAAGCTCATCCAAACATTGCCTAAGAGGATAATGATTTCGGATTTCCCCCGGGATCTCTTTCTCCCCTTTCGATTTAAAAATACTGCATGTAGTCAGGGCCGGCCCTGAGAATTCTTGTACCATGTTTGAGCTCGAAAAAACGTGCCCTCGGGCCTTAACGAAATAAATAATTTAAACTAGTTTTCATACAACCGTGAATCGTTGACAAAAATATAGCATTCGATAAACAATGCAATTAACAAAATATAGTATTCGAATGAGTGACATACCATAAAAAACTAATAAGCTAATAGCTAACCAATGATTCGTGAAGCCCGCCTTGCATTCTTGATAGCAAATTGGTGAATCAACTCTTCACAGTTTAAATCATACCTGAATTCGACAAAAAAAAAAAAAAAAGAATACCGGGCCTGAATTTCATGGTTGTAAAAATCCCGACTAGACACCGATTAATCACCGATTAGTTTTCAATTAATTACAATTAATCCCGATTATATCCGATTAATCCCCGGTTAATCCCGATTAACCGCAAGTCCCCATCTCACCGGCCGACTAGCGACTAGTGCTTTCTACAACCATGCTGAATTTGACGATTGTTTCTGTATAAATTACCAACAATTTAGTCTTCAACAATCATTTGGGTATTGGGCTCACTAACCTAATCCCAATACGCTAACTAATCTAAACCATATGATTGTTTTTGTAAGTGGGCATATTTTATGTTAGTATTTGTTTGGCTATAACCTATTAATTGTTTTTTACATATATAATATTGGATTTTTTTTTGAAATTACGTGCCCTACGACATCACGGGCTCTGGCCGTTGGTCCTCCCCGCCCACCTGCTCGTCGTCTTCTTCTTTATGATCTCATCTCTCTCTTTAATTCAAGTCGACTCATCGAGCCACAAGCAAATTCTAGTTCTAAATAAACCGAGTTCGAACTCAAATTTCAACTTGAGAGAGAATTTCTAGTTGACTCGTGTATTTTTTAAGCTCAAGCTCATTAAAAACCTACATTTTCCAGATTATATGTTTTTGGAGAATTCATCTCCAACAATCCAACATTTCCTCCAACAAAGGAGCAAACCTTATTTCCTAGGATTGTGAACAGGATTCATCCTTCAAAAAAGAAATAACTTAATTATCTTTTAAACCCTCTTTATAAATACACAATATAATTATTTTTGAAGTATTTTTTTATTATTAGTTTATTTAGGCCAGAATAACTCTTTATTAAATAAACAATTTAATTAATTTAAAAAATATTTTATAAGTATTAAATTATTTAATGTAAAAGATACTGAAATAGATGGTTGAAGATGGAAAAAAACAGTGGAAGATTATTTTTGAAATATCTATATATTGAGAAATGGAAGATGGTCCGGGGTTAGAGAAAACCTAATGTTGATATGAAATTTGGCATGCCTCAAATAAGAATTAACATTTCATTTAAAATCCTAATAAATCACATTAAGAAATATTGTATCCAACCAAATATTGCTAATGATCAAGTAATCAATTTCGTCTAGATAAATGACGATATAAGTATCATATGACCCGTTTGTACCCATCTAACCAACTAACCAGATAAATCTTAGCTTGCACTTGGCAGGTGGCCTTCAAAAGGTCATGTTAGAAAACCAGATAAAACAAGATTCGAACCTAAGACCTTTGTTAGATGGGAATCCAATGTTTAGTTTACCACCGCATTCACCCGTAATTAGTAACTTAATCATTCTCAAACACAACCACATAGCAACATTAACAAGGTGCACATTACTTGCATTCTTTACTTAACTAAACATGCATATCCAGGTTCCCAAAACATTATAAAACGTTAACTCGCGGCGAACTTTATAAACTTCGAGTGTTAATATACTAAACGATATTACACTCACTCGGATTTCCATCACTTTCATCTTCTTCATCCCTTGCAGCATCATCTCTATCATGACTCCTTTCAACATAAGCCCTTCCTTGCCTTCGTTGAAGCCTCAAAACATGCGTTACACCATCGCGTGTGTGTGCAACCCCTGAATGATTCTCTCCGGCTCGCCTGTTTGACTCCATAATCTGTTTCATTCAAAGATTCAGATTATGATAATAATATTTTTTTTTTTGTAATCATAACTAACACGTTTAGTTACCTTATGTAAATCACGCGGCAGGGGATGAATGTTATCTGATAAAGGAGCCCAAAGTTTTATATTTTTCTCTAATCCAGTAGAAGCAAGAACAGGAATATTCGGATGTGGTTCGACTTGATTCACTATACGCTTATCGCCTTCCATAACGCGAATAACTCTACCGTCTTTTTTCTTCCATATGAAAATACGCCCACAATCTGATCCGCTCATAACATACTCACAACCAGGCCCGAAAAAACTAACCCCTTTAACTGTTAACGAATTACTACGCCCAGAATACATCTGCGGTTCATCCAAACTATCCACATGTTCTAGCGACGCTGCAACGGGGTACGGGCCTAAGCCCATATTCTTCTGAAATAAATAAATGTGTTCATTGGTATACGAAACAAGAAGCTCGCTTGTGTTGGAGTATGAGATTCCGGTAATGTGGATATCGCGAGTTTTGATGAGGTGTTTCGGGCAGAATGTCTCGACGGGTGCACCCAGATGGAGTTTTCTAATATCATATACGCGTGCGTATTCATCAGAACCTCCTAGTGAAAAATAGTTAGGGTCTCGTGGGTCGATTGTAATGGAGTTCAGTCTGTTTGGAGAAGAATGACGGTGGATGTTTCCGGTGAATGTGGAGCAACAGAAAAGCTTTGTGGAAGAATCACTTCGCAAATCGAACTGCGAAAACAGTAGATTGTATACTTGTATAAGAGTTACTTCCCACGTTGACTTTATAATGGTCAAACTAGTTATATTTTGGATATCGTATTAACTTACTTGTTGAACGAGTCCATCCTCGCCGCAGCTGTAGAATATGTAGGGACTTCCAGGCTCAACAGCAAGCTTGTGAACGCGCCCGTTGTGTTTCCCTAACCGTTTTGTTTGTACCTTTCCGTTGTCTACTACCTGACCAAGTCTTACCTGTAAAATTAGATTATAGGTCTTAACTAGGGGTGCAAACGAGCCGAGCCGAGCCAAGCCCGAGCTCGACCAGGCTCGAGCTCGAGCTCGTTTAACATATGAAAGCTTGAGCTGGAGCTCGGCTCGATTCGAGCTTTATTTCTAAAGCTCGAGCTCGGCTCGAAGGTAATTTTTCAAGCTCGAGCTCGGCTCGGACTCGACTCGTTTAGTATTTATTAATTAATTTATATTAATTATAATTATTATTATACATATAATTAAGTTATTTTTTTATATTTATATAAATGGTAATTATTATTATATAAATATATGTTTAATATATTAATAAAAAATATATAAACAAAAAGCTCGTTTAGGCTCGCGAGCCGGCTCGAGCTCGATAAGCGAAGCTCGTGCTCGGGCTCGTTTACTAAACGAGATTGTTTTTTAGGCTTGGGCTCGGGCTCGAGCTCAAGCTCGTTTAAGCTCGGCTCGTTCGAGCTTTTTTTCGAGCCGAGCTCGAGTAGCTCGCGAGTAGCTCGGCTTGTTTGCACCCCTAGTCTTAACCATTCAGACTCAGTATAATGCTGAACCATTCAGACATCTGCTCACGAAACAAATAGTCTGAACCATTAAGAGGTAAACAAACATCGCCTAAAATAATGTCAATATAGAGTTACTCACCTGACCATCAGCAGCAGAAGTCACTATACTCCTCTCATCACTAAACGGGATAATCCGAGCCTGCAATACATTATCAGCATGACCCGAATCATACGAAAGGACCAAACATCTACTTGCGACATTCCACAACACAACTCGACGGTCATCAGAACCCGACACCAGCCGATCACCACTACGGTTAAACTCAACCGTGTTCACACACCCTTGATGCCCAATCAGCTTACCAGCAAGACCAATTCTACTCACAACACCCTACAACAACAACAATCACACATATCATAACCCAATATTTCTTAATAAACAAACAATTTAGAATCTTTAACCACATCAATACAAAACCCAGCTAGCTAACAACCTTAAAACACAAAAAAAAAAAATCAAAATAGTGAGACTGATGATAACATTGTTACCTCGGAAGCAGAGAACCGGTGATGGAATATTCTGGGGGTATTGAGACCTAATTCTCTGCTAAAAACCTCCAGAATCTGATGTTGTGAACAACTTTTGTTATTGTTATGTAGAGTTGAGGTCTTCATTTTTGACTCAGTTGAAGAACATTTGTGAGTGTGAAATTTTGAAAATTATGGGAGAATTAAAGTGAGAAATGTAGGAAATATGATGGGGTTGATGATGATTAGTAACTCATATATTTAAAAAAAAAAAAAAAGGTAAATCATATATGCTCATATATTTTTTTGAGGTTTCTTGATTTGGCTAGTGTACAATTGTAGTCATCAACCCTTGCACCAAAAGATTTGTTATGAATAGCCAATAGGACATCACCACACTCCACTAACTATGTCGTCCTGTCTTTTTTTTTATTCCTTTTAATTTTTTGTGTTTTATATACGGTGAATTGGATTTAAATAACTTAAATTGGCTTTTTTTTTCCGCTAATAATCATAACTTAGTTATTTACCTATAGTGGTACGAATTTTTCTTTTTTTGTTTGTAAAATAATCCGCCATTAAAAAAACATAACGGAGTTAAGTTTTTTTTTTTTTTTCCAAATTACAAACCGATGTTTTTAAGCTTTTGATCAGAATGAGGATACTAGTCTGTTGATGTAAAGTTTACCTCGAAACAGTGCCCTAAACGACGAAAACGGTGCTTCAATTCGGGTGTTTGAACTTCTAATTAACAAAAATCAAGTCGTTTAGAACACTGTTTCGATGTAAGTTTTACATCAATCGATTCGTATCCTCATTCTGATCAAAAGCCCAAAAACATTAGTTTGTAATTTGGAAAAAAAAAACTTAATTCCCTTATATTAACGGCGGACTATTTTACAAACAAAATGGAAACATTAAGACCACTGTGGGTATAAATATTGAGTTGCCAGTATTATCGGCAAAAAATAGCGGTTCGGATTATTTAATCCAATTTGCCTTTATATATTTGTTTTTTCTTTTTTTATATATTTTATATGGTACTGAATTTTTTTTAGGGAGTTAATATTCACACACTTATCCCCTCTATTTCTCTATATATACATATATATATATATATATATATATATAGTGAGAGATAGAGTGAAAAATAATGTGAAAATAAGATATAGAGGTGTGAGAATAGTGAGAGCTTTTTTTTTTAAATATAAATTATCATTACTAATAATTATCCAGCTGAATGGCGAATACGGTTGGCGCCGGTTCGTCTTGGATGTGAGGCGAGGTTTTACGAATTATTCCACTGTCGTGCCTTCGGGCGGGTGGAGGTCGGGTTTCCGCGCATCTGGGAGAGCCAAGGGACTGGCGGCGGTCGAGTCGTCGACCTTGGCCACAACGCCAGGTGTCACGGTAGTTGGCACGTCGTTCCTTGCCGTTAAAAAAAATATTATTAATAATTATTAGGTTTAAATGATTAAGAATAAATAAGAAGTCAGTTAATATTAAGTCTTGAATAGTCTCTTTTAATTTGAAAGTTATTATTAGGAGTATAGCTTTCTTTTGAACTTCTACATAAATTGAAACAACCTGTTCATTAGTTAGTGTAACCGTAAAATTAGCTTTGATAACCGGCCACCCATTAACCAAGTATTTAAATGTCACCGTCATTTTTATTTACTGATATTAATAACTCCAAAAATCATAAACCAACCATCATATTTCAACAAAATGGGTTGATCTCTATGCTCATTCCACTGTCCGACAATTTTGGTCTTTTTGAAAAATTTCTGAAAGTAATAATCACTTTTCCTTCATATTGTGAGTGCTTGAAAATGAAAGTAAGAAAATAATAAGAAACTATTATTTTTAATTGTATAGAAACATATATGAGGGATAGAAATAGATTTAGAAGGTTTTAAAATGTGGTTTTAGAAAACTTCATTTTTGGCTCAGTTTCGAATGGTTGTGGGATGATAGGCTATAGCAACCCATCCATGCTTATATTTTTTGAGGTTTCCATTTCAAATCTACCGCATGTGGTGTCATTGTCTATCACTTTTGTTTTTTACGATCTCACCTTCCTCTTTGATTTCGAGTTGACTTGTTTAGCCATGGTAAATTTGAGTTGTAAACATGCCTAGTTTGAGCATAATTTTTCAGCTCGAAAAAGGTTTCGAGCTGAGTCAAATTAGCTGATATATTTTTGAGCTCGAGCCGACCCTTGTTCCTTCAATAAAGATTTGTTTTAGAGAAATTCATTTTTAACATTTTCTCCAATAATGGAGCAAACCTTATTTCCTCTTCGAATATGAACAATATTCATTCTTTAAAAAGAAATGACCTATCTTCTAAACCGTCTTTTTATTATTTTTATCTATTGGTATTGTATAAAGATTAATAAGCTAGAATAACTTTTTTTAAATAAATAATTACTATATATTACTTTACTATATATTAATAAAGGAATTTAAATGAACAGTGATTTTAATATTATAATAATATAGAGTTTTTTTTATACTTTTATTATTTTAATATTATAATTATAATAATAGTTATTTTCTTTATTTTTTAACTTTAATCTTTTTTTTAATATTAGGGGTTGGGATAAAGTTTGTGTCAACCGGCATCGAACCAGTACTGGTATCGAAAATACCGGTACGGTCCTGTTCCTTATCAGTACATGAAAGTAAAAACTAGCACTAATACAGAAAACGCCAAAAGTTGGTGCCGAATTGATATTGGAAATCTTTTGGTTCGGAAAATTCAGTGCGTCTACCCGGTACCATTTGCTCATCTCTGATCACGGTTACCGTACGGAAAACGGTACCGTACAACTTTTTTGTTGGTTTTCTTCAACTATTAATTTTTTTCTTTTTTAGTTTCAGGGGTAGGGATGAGCTCGGTGCCAACCGATACAGAATCGGTACTGATACCGAAAATACCGGTTACGGTACCGGTATATGAAAGTAAAAAACGGTAGTGAACCGATATCAGGAACGCCAAAAGTCGGTACCGAATTGGTACTTAAGATCTCTCGGTTTGGCAAATTTGGTACCGATATCCAGAACAATTTGCTCATCTCTGACCACGGGTTTCATACGAGCAACATCGTTACCATACAACTTTTTTAGTTGGAATTTTCTTTTGGTTATCTTTTAGTGTTTTTTTTTCTACATTTTCTTTTTATTTTTATCAGCAGTTCTGTTCGCAACACGCTTGTAATGATTTCAAAACACATGTAAACACAGACTAAATAACAAAAGAAATTCGTCGCAACGCGGCAAACTTCTTTAAACATAGTTAAACTAATTGTTAATGGTCTTGGAGAGATGGTTGAAGATGAAAAAAAAAATAGTAGACCATCATCTTATATATGCCTGTTTTTTTATACAAGAAGTGGAAGATTGCCGTAGAAAGCCTAAGGGTTGAGAATCTGTTATCGGAAAACTCACACGATAATGCCAATACCCTAATAGCAGGATCACGTAGACCGAGCGTGCGTTGAGATTATGGCCTTCAAGAGGTTATAGCGGGAAACTAGAGAATCATTTGCTTACCACTGCACCACCCTTTGATTGTATTTATATTTAGAGTTAAATGTCATTTTAGTCCCTGTGGTTTGGGTCATTTTGTCAGTTTAGTCCAAAGTTTTGAAAAGTTGCTATTTTAGTCCAAATAGTTTTAAACGTTGCCATTTTAGTCCACTGGGTTAACTCCATCCCTTTATTTTGTTAACTAGAAGGACATTTGAGAATTTTCGATAGCGGTACCGGTACCCACTTTTGAGAATTTTCGATACCGGTAACGGTTCGGTACCGAACGAGTACCATGCTCAGCCCTAAACCACAGGGACTAAAATGACATTTAACTCTTATATATTTATAATATATACAATTAACTAATTTGCCCATAGCAACAAAATTCTTCTCAAATCTCAAACATAATCCCATAGCAACATTAACAAGGTGAAACCTACTTGCATTCTTTACTTGACTAATCATGCATATCCAGGTTCTTAAAGCAGCATAATATGTTAAACCCGTCAATAACTTTACAAACGACAAGCATTAATATACTTAACGGTGTTATACACGCCTGCATTTCCATCACCTCCGTCTTCTTCCCTTGCAGTATCATGTCTTCTTTCGACATAAGCCATTCATTGCCTTCTGTCAGGCCTAAAAACACGCATTAAAACTTCAGGTCTGAGTTTAAGCCGCGAAATACCATCTCTAGCGCTGTTTGACTCCATAATAATCTGTATATTAAAGATTTAATATTATGGCTATAATAATATTGTTTTTGAAATCATAAGTAACACGTTTAGTTACCGTTCTTCGTAAATCATGAACCAGATACGCAAACGCAGGGATATTAGGATGGGGTTCAACTTGATTCACTATACACCCATTGCTTCCATAATGCGAATAACTCTACCGTCTTTTTTCTTCCATACGAAAATATGACCACAATCTGATCCACTCATAACATACTCACTATCAGGCCCGAAAAAACTAACCCCTTTAACCGTAAAATTATTCCTATGCCCAGAATACATCTGTGGTTGTTCATCCAAGCTATCCACGTGTTCTTGTGACACTGCAATGGGGCACGGGCCTAAACCCATATTCTTTTGAAACAAATAAATGAGTTCGCCGTTATAAGAAACAAGAAGCTCACTTGTGTTGGAATACGACAATGGAGTTCAGGCTTAATATGTTTGAAGAGTAGAGATTGTCGGTTCCTGTGAACGTGGAGCAACAGAAAAGCTTTGTGGAAGAATTACTTCTCAAATCGAACTGCGACAGAAAAGCTTTGTGTAAAAATTACTTCCTACTTTGTGATACAATCTGGTTAGTAGCGGGAACGGTTAAAGCTAATAACCGTTCGTAGCACACAATTAAACAACCAAAAGAGAAAATCCAGATTATTTCTCTAATATATATCATAGATGAAAAGTTCTAAACGACTCCACCAATAATATAAACATATCAAAATCGAAGCAAAGAATAAAATTTAACGCAACCGCGCATTTAGGGGCAGTTTGTTTGACTCTTAATGGTTCAGACCTCTTACTGGTTCAACACTTAAAGATTCAGACTGTTTGTTTCACGAGCAGATGTCTCTGAATGGTTCAGACATTTGCCTCTGAATGATTAAGATTTATACAGAGTCTGAATGGTTAAGACATCTAATCTAAATTGGTCAGACATTTGCCTCTGAACGGTTAAGCATTATACAGGCTCTTAATGGTTCAGAACTCTTACTGGTTCAGCACTTAATGGTTCAGACCTCTTACTGGTTCAGCACTTAACCATTCAGATGTTGTCAAACAGCCCCTTAGTCTTTAGAAAAAGCGAACGAACGAAAGTTATAAGAAAAAAAACAAAACTATAAGGTTAAAATCATATATTATTTACAGTATAAGGCGTGTACGAGAAACTTATAAAAAGAGTCAAAGTTATTATTCACGCAAGTTGGTAACTATTATAAACTAGTGAGTTAAAAACGGATATTGTTTATAGTATAAGGTGTGTAATGAAAAAAAGGTCAAAGTCACTATTCACAAAAGTTGATCAGTGTTATTATATAATTTCCGTATCTTGAATTTCTAGTTCTTATTGCTTTGACTATACAATGGTCAAACGAATTATGTTTCGGATAGAAATTGAACTTACATGTTGGACGAATCCATCCTCACCGCAGCTATAAAATATGTGGGGACTTCCAGGCTCAACAGCAAGCTTGTGAACGCGCCCATTGTGCGTCCCTAATTCTATTGTTTGAACGTTGTCGTTGTCTGCTACTTGACCAAGTTTCTAAATTTTGATATGTTTTAACATGTGCTACTATTTGATCTATCATACGTATATGTAATCGAACTGAGAGTTTGACGAGCGTTTTTTATATAGAGTTAATCAATCACCTGACCATCACCACCAGAAGTTACTATAGTCCTGTCATCAGTAAACGGGATAATCCGAGCCTGCAATATATCTTTAGCATGACCCGAATCATAAGAAAGGACCAAAGCTTTGGTTGCCACATTCCACAACATAACTCGCCGGTCATCAGAACCCGACACCAGGCGATCACCACAGCGGTTGAACTCAATCGTGTTTACTACCCAACCTTCATGCCCAATTAGTTTACCAGCAAGACCAATCCCTCTTACAATACCCTACAACTCATCCATATATTAAATCCATTAAAACAATTACTTAATAAACAAACAAATGTCATGAAGTTATAATCTACAACCACAACTATACAAAACCCAGCTAACAACACTAACTCATTTCACAAAAAAAAAAAAAAAAAAAAAAAAAAAAAAAAAAAAAAAACACTCAAACCCAGCTAGATATCAACATTAAACGCCTAAATCATTTCACCAAAATAAAAAGAAAAAGAAAAAAAACAATGAAGTGACAGTGATTATAACATTGTTTGAAAGTTAGAAAAAGAACCTGAGAAGCAGAGAATCGGTGGTGGAAATTTCTGGGGGTATTGAGACCTAATTCTTATAGAAATTGGTACTCAGAGTTTTTATTCATTTGGCATATGCCTTTTTTTGATGATCTAATACAAAGAATAATAGGCCTTAAATAGGCAATACAATAGACCAAACGAAGGAAACTAATAAAAGAGAATAATGGCTGGAGATATGCATGGATCTTTGATTGAGAGGGAAACAAGGAGAGATAATTATGCACAAAATAAGAGTAAATTACAAGTTTTGTCCTTTATGTTTACACCAAATTGCAGGCGCTGTCCTTTTTTCAAAAGTTTACAGGCGGTGTCCTTAACCTTTCAAAATCTTGCACGTTATGTCCTTTAGGCCAAACCCAGTTAGATTTTTTGGTTAAATCTGGTCATGTGTTTTGCACATGAGGGCATTGTTGTCATTTCATCTATTCAAGGACTATTATGTAAAATAACTTATGTTTAGGGACTAGTTGGTAATAAATTGAAAAATAAAAGAAATATAATATGTTTGTCTCCATCTCTTTGTCTCTCTCACCTCAGGAGACCTGCTTAACCTAAACCCTAACCCTAGCAACAACAATGGCGGACGATCCACCACTCTCCAATCCAATTCCGCCGCTATGCTCCTCCGTCTTCTCTGGAGACCTCTCAAAACTGTAACGGAAATTGCTCCTGTAATTGTTCTGGAATTTACGGTTTGGATGTTGCTGGACGATTCGATGGTGGTACAGAGGTTTTGATGGTGGACGATTCGATGGTGGTACAGAGGTTTTGATGGTGGTACAGAGAAATGGAGTACAGAAAATCCGATGGTGTCGGTTGTGGGGCGGTGCTGGGTGGTGGGTTAGGGACGGCGGTGGTTGTGGAAGGTGATTAATTGGGTTTATTTGTTAAGAGTTGAATCAAGTTGAATCGAGATGATCTTAATAATGAATCGAGATGATCTGAACAATCGCCATTAACGACTCTTTTCAGGTTCTTCTTTTTCCCCTCGCATCATTCGATCCGTCAAACTTATTATTAATCCTTCTCTCATTCCTCCTAATTTCCATTTATTAATCTCCGGATATTCTGCTATTACATGTGGTGCTGGATGATTTGAATTGAATTGAATTGTTTTCAAGTTTTTGTTTGAATTGTATGTTATCATTTTACGAATTTTATGTTCTGATGGTTGAATTTGATGATGATTGTTGTGATTTCCAGATACATAGAGAGAGAGAGAGTTTATATATTGTTTTATTTTTAAGTTTTGTAGAAAATAGTCCCTGAATAAAAGTTATTTACAAAATAGTCCCTGGAAATGTAAATAGACTAATATGCCCTCATGTGCAAGGCACATGACCAGATTTAATCAAAAAATCTAACTGGGTTTGGCCTAAAGGACATAACGTGCAAGATTTTGGAAGGTTAAGGACACCGCCTGTAAACTTTTAGAAAAAAGGACAGCGCCTGCAATTTGGTGTAAACATAAAGGACAAAACTTGTAATTTACTCACAAAATAATGTATTCTCAATCTTCCCCCTCAAGTTGGAGCATGTAAATTTCGAATGCCCAACTTGCTGAGTAGAGAGTTGAGGTGCTGAGCTCCAAGGGCCTTGGTTAACAAATCTGCAATTTGATTTTTGAAGCTAATATAAACCGGTTCAACTTCTCTGCTTTCAACTCTTTCACGGACAAAGTAACAATCCATCTCTACGTGCTTTGTTCTCTCATGGAAGACTGGATTGTTTGCTATATGCATAGCTGCCTGGTTATCGCAGAACAAAACAGTTGGTTCTCCTTGTTTAGCATCTAATTCACTCAACATCCACCTTGCCCAAATCACCTCGCTGACAATAGTGGCCATGGCTCTGTACTCTGCTTCTGCAGATGATCTTGAAACTACTGATTGCTTCTTTGACTTCCATGATATGGGCGCTCCCCCGAGAGACAATAAGTAACCAGTTCGAGACTTTCTTGACAAAGGGCATCCTAGCCAATCCGCATCACAATATGACAATAAGTTCATGCCACCTTCTTTTGGTAATAATATACCTTGCCCCGGAGTTGATTTCAAGTACCGCAAAACTCTAGTTGCTGCATCCATGTGGTTCTGGCGAGGGTCTGTCACGAATTGGCTGAGGACATTCACTGCGTAGGTGATGTCCGGTCTGGTGGCCTGCAGGTAAAGGAGACGGCCAACTAACCTCCTGTATTGACTGCTATCCACTTTATCTTCTCCTTCTCCTTTCCCAAGCTTAAGGTTTTTTTCCATGGGAAAGGAACTAGGTTTACACCCTTCCAGGTCGCTATCCCTCAGGATATCTAGCGTGTATTTTCTTTGACTCAAGACCAAACCTTCCTTAATACGAGAGACTTCGATTCCAAGAAAATATTTCAACGGACCCATGTCTTTGATGCTGAACATCTCGTCGAGCTGATCTTTAGTGTGTTGTATTTTTACAGAGTCGTTTCCAACTATGACAACATCATCAACATATATAAGCGCAGCTACATAGGACCTTTCTGACTTATAAATGAACAGAGAATAATCTGCCTTTGACTGTCTGAACCCGAGCTCAACGAGAGATTTTGTGAATTTTTTATACCAGTTACGTGACGCCTGTTTCAAACCATAGATGGATTTTCTTAATCTACAAACACGAGCCTCCCCCTGTTTAGCAAAACCCTCTGGAATCTTCATGTAGACTTCTTCCTCTAAATCCCCATGCAAGAAGGCATTATTCACGTCAAGTTGGTGAATTGATGCGTGCGAAGTGTAGTATATTTTTTATGTATATTTTAAGCCCTTTTTACACTTTTAGCCAAGTTTTAAATTTATAAAACACGATATTTACTAACACTAAACACACATATGGGCAAGTGCACCCATCGTGGACGTAGTATAGTGTTGGTAAGATACCGAGGTCGTCCAAGGACACAAGAGCTTTTAGTACCGGTTTATCCTCAACGTCTAATCAAATCAAAAAGTTAGAAAAGGTTTTTAAACTAGAAAAATAAAAACTAACTAAATGCTGAAAAATAAAATAAAATAAAAACAGATAGACAAGATGAATCACTTGGATCCGACTCGTGTATTAGTATAACCTTTGATTATTTTCGCACTTTGCACTTGTTTAAGAGATTATCTTAGTTATTGTAGTAGGCCCCTCTTTTGAAGGCGACGTTACCCTCAACCCAGTAGTTTGAGTCAGCAAGGATACAATCCTAAAGGGTTGGATTATTGGAAGATAATTAATTAAGTTATTAATGCAAATTGTGGTAGGCCCTGCTTTTGGCGGTGATGTTACCCTCGGCTAAGTAGTCTGAGTCAGCATGGATACAGTCCTAAATAGCCGGGTTATAGTATTAATAGTAGTTAACTTATGAGGGGGTCAAAGAGTTTGGATCCTCGCCATCCAATACCTATGGGCATTGAAGGAGATCCTACTAAATTTGACCCAGGTCCCTTGCAGGACCTCTAAACGCTGAACAAGGGCAAGACCCTTACCAAACCGTTCCTTTAACCCCCGACCAGGTAGCCAACATACCTCCATATAGACCGTGGAGATATGAATGGTGAAAATCTTTTATTTTATATAGACAGTAAAATAATGCCATGACACCACGGACAAACGATAAGGAAAGATCACCTTCAACATAAGTAACTAGTTATTAAAGTCATTAATACAAAACCAAATAAAAAGTGCAAAAGATTAAAAATAAAAAGTATTATACTAAACACTTGTCTTCACCAAGTGATGTAAGAGACTTAGGCAAACATGGCCTTGATTGTCAAGAACTCTTACGATCAATCTTGGATCCCGAGACGACTCACACACTCTACAATGGACAATGGATGATGGTGGTGGATGATGGTGTTGGGTGGTGGTGGGTGGTGGATGAAGTGTGAGAGAGGTGGTGTGCCAAGGGATGAGTTGAAATGAAACCAAACACTCCTATTTATAGGCTGAACAGAAGGCTGGGCACGGCCCCGTGTCCGCTAGACACGCCCCCATGCCCGTCTGACACTCTCTCTCTTCATTAATTGTAATTCGCAATTACAATTAATGCGTCTGCTGTACTTTCACCACGCCCCCGTGCTCACTGGACACGGCCCCGTGGTGGGCAATGGAAGCTTCTATAGGTTTGTCTTTTCTGCTGCTTCTTGGGCACGGCCCCGTGCTGGCTGAGCACGGGGCGTGTTCAGTCTTCTGTTTTCTCTTCTTTGCCGTTGAGGGGTCGGGCAATCCACTTTTGTTCCTTTTCTTGTATTTATGTTAGAATTAGCTGTCTTTTTGCTTCTTTTGTGAATTTGAGCTCATTTCATCCTGAAAATACAAAAGGAAGACAAAAACACTCTTTTCCCAACATTAGTACTTAAAAAGGGTTAGTTTTATGCCTCATTTGATGTAATTTATATGTTGCATTTTACACACATCAAATACCCCCACACTTGAACTTTTGATTGTCCTCAAGCAAAACTCTTTAAATATGTGGCTTACACTCCCAAATGGAATGGGTAGAAGAGAAGGTTTTTGGCTTGTCATAGAGTGTCGGGAATCCAAGATCTTTTTAGGTTTTATTTTTATTTTATTTACAATCCTATTCGTTATGATTTATTTAGAACGTTTCATAAGAGAAATTACTTATTTAGGCTTAGCATGCCTTTTTAAAATTTCATTTATATACAAGTTCACATACCTCACGGGAGAAATCACTCAACACTCGGCCGAAGGTGTAATTTTTTAGTGAATCACTCGAGAGCGGCATGGAACTTATTCCTACCATAAGCTTGCCAAGCAATCAATCCTCCTCCTTTTTAACTATATACCTTTGTAAATATCAAGAGGACTTTTTGGGTGAAGGGTTAGGCTTGGGCTAAAGGTGGGTGGTTGGGTTAGTGGTTAGTAAAAGTGCGAAAAGCGTAAAAAACGTCGGTTTTCGTAAAACACTTTGTTTTTAGTGACTTTTTATTTTGAAGTATTTCTCCAAACAAGCTTTTGTTTTCATAGCTTTGTTTGTTTTTAACTTCATCATTCTCTTTTTTTTTTTTTTTTTTTGATCACACAAAAAACTGAGCTTACGAAAAACCGAGCTTGTTACTAAAATAAAGGGTGAAAATAAAAAGGGTTTTTGGTGGGTAAAAAGGGTTTTTAGGGTAAAGAAATGAAAGGTTTAGGCTCAAAGGGGTTAACTAGGGGGATTTTGGGTAGGTGGTAAAAAAAATTGAAAAATAATGGTGTAGAAAGAAAAATGGTTAGTCCTAATGCCTCCATCATTTACTTACTTGGGTTTAAGTTGGTGAGGACCGGGAATGAATCGTCGTGGCAAGTTCTAGAGTTGTAAGAACCAAGCGGCTATTCACACAAGAAACGAAAAATGAGCATTTAGTCTAAAGATGTGAATTTGTATGCTCAATAAAGGCTCAAAACTCACTTTTGTGGGAATGGGTTTTTAATGTGATCAAGTATATATAATCAAATTTTAACTAAGCTTGTTATGCCGTTTCATAATTTTCTTATGTTGGTTCTTGTTATCACGACGCTCTCGGTTGTAAAATTTGTAAAAATATAACCTTATTAATCTTAGGATTCCTAACTTAAACTTTAGACAAGTAAAAAAATGAAAATTTTTGAAAAAAATTTGGGGTGTTTAGCGATTCCAATAGAGTTTTGTGTAAGTCTTGTTGTTAGGACTTGCAAAATTTCGAGGTGTTAGCTTCCCCCCCCCCCCCCACACTTAAATTACACATTGTCCTCAATGTGTCCCAAAAATAAATTTTTAGGTTGATTGGATGTGTAATGTGGTGTTAAAAAAAACAAAGATTTATGTTACTGGCAGTCTGGACACGGCCCCGTGGGGACCGGACACGGCCCCGTGTTCAGGTGCCAGTAACAAAAGTTAAAGAAATGAGACAGAAGCCTGGACACGGGGGGCGTGTCTGGTGAACACGGCCCGTGTCCAGTTACCTGAACTGGGCATTTTTCTGCAGGGGGTTCAGCACGGGGCCGTGTTGGTTGGACACGGCCCGTGTTGAGCCTTCTGTAATGGAGAATTTTGTGTCGGGTTGCCTTGTTCTTGTGCATAGGGCCATTTTTCTCGTTCCCTTTGTCATCCTTTACCACCATGAGTGTGTTTTATTCCTGAAAATTAAAACTAAAAGATTAAACTAAACTAAGGGTAGTTACGCGGAATGCCTCCGTGGTGCGCCACGTTTATAAGGGTCCTTGGCTAGACCCAATGTGAGGTTATATATTTTCTGAGTGGGATGCTTGGCGTCCCATGTTACACCGTCGGAGAACAGCATCCAAACTTGAATCAATAACCTTCATGTAGTTGACCGGGTCGTCGTCTTCTATTCTCTTCCCAACTCCGAATTTTACTTCATCATCCCCGTACCTCAAGGTGAGTGTTCCGTCATTCATATCTACCACCGCTTGTGCGGTGGCAAGAAATGGTCTCCCCAGTATGAGGGGGACCTCGGTGTCTTCCTCCATATCGAGTATGACAAAGTCGGTTGGATAGACGAATTTGCTTACCTTTACCAAGACATTTTCGATGACACCTTGCGGGAATTTGACGGATCGGTCAGAAAGTTGTATGCTCATTTTTGTAGGACTCGTTGTTCCTAGGCCGAGTCGTTTAAACATTGATGAGGGCATGAGGTTAATGCTAGCCCCAAGGTTGGCTAGTGCATTACGAACGGGGGACTCCCCGATTGAGCAGGGAATCGTGAGGCTTCCGGGATCGATTTTCTTTTGGGGAAGTTTATTGAGTACGAGGGCAGAGCATTCTTCGCCTAAGTTAACTAATTGCAAAGTTTCAATTTTCTTTTTATGAGTGAGGAAGTCCCTCATAAACTTGGATTATTTGGGCATTTGGGTTAGGACATCAATAAAAGGAATATTGACATGCAATTGTTTTAATAGACTTTCGAACTTTGCGAATTGCTCATTGGTCTTTTGACGAATTAACCTACCGGGGTACGGGACTCGAGGAGCCTTGGTAGGCTCTGGTGACAGAGGGGAGTCCTTCTCCTGTAGAGGCGGGGGTACCGTTTCTTCTGTCGACGGTGGCGCTTCTGCAGGCCCCACGGTGCGGTTTCGTAACGTGATGAGATGAACTTTCGCTTTGGGGTTTGTTTCGGTATTGCTAGGTAATGCACCTTGTGGTCTCTTGGCAAAATTTTGGGCTATTTGATTTAATTGTTTTTCTATGTTTTGAATACTAGCTTGTTGATTTCTAAAATTTGATTCTAATTGTAGAAATCTTTCCGAGTTTTTCTTTTCAGTGTCGGAGATGAGGCGAGATACAGTATCTTCAAGCCTTTCTCGTCCACTTTGTTGTTGAGTGAAATTTTATGACTCATTTCTTGGTTGTTGAAAGTTTGTTCGTTGGGTTTGTTGGTTACTACTATTGCCGGGTTCTCTCCAACCAAGGTTTGGGTGGTTTCGCCATCCTTGGTTGTAAGTGCCCGTTGGAGGACCCGACGGCCTAGGTCTATTATCAATGTAGCTTACCAATTCTTGTTGATCGTCCGTTTCTTTCATACAACTCCAATTTTCATGTGGCCCACCACACCCTTCACAAGCCATAACCGAGACTGTTTTTGTCATTTCTAATTTTTTTTATTTTTGAAGAAAGGGCCTCGATTTGGGCTTGTAAAGAAGTGCTTTCATCAACCTTATGGGCGCCCGGGGCAATAGATTTATTGCCTCGGGGGGTGTGCCATTGAAAATTGGTTTGAGCAATTTCCTCAATTTGGTTATATATTTCATGTGGGCGGCGATTACCTAAAAGTCCCCCGGAGCTAGAATCAAGTGTCTGCCTTGTGTGTGGCAACAGTCCATTATAGAAAGTGGATACTTGTTGCCATATTGCAAGGCCATGATGTGGACACTTGCGTAATAGCTCCTTGAACCGTTCCCAAGTTTCATATAAGGATTCCCCGTCCTCTTGTGAATATGTATTAATTTCAGTCATTAATTTAGCCGTTTTAGCGGGAGGGAAATACTTATATAGAAATTTTTGGGCTAGTTCATCCCAGGTGTTTACCGATCCAGCTGGGAGGGCGTTGAGCCAAGCTTTTGCTCGGTCTTTTAGTGAGAAAGGAAACATTCGGAGACGGATGGCGTCGTTTGATGCTCCATTGATCCGAAAGGTATCACATATTTCTAAGAAATTAGTAATATGTAGATGGGGATCCTCGTCCGCAAGCCCATGGAAGGTTGCAGAGTTTTGAAGCATTTGTATCAAATGCGCCCGAAGTTCGAAGTTATTAGCTTCAACATTCGGTGCATTGATAGCGGCGCCTAGGTTACATATGGTGGGTCGTAGATAATCCATGAGGGTACGTTGGTCCGCCATTGGGGGTGGATCACCCGAAACTTACTCTTGGTTTTTAGCTTTTAATCTTTTTCTGAGAAAGCCTTCGGGTTCTTCTAGAGGTTCTTTTATGTCCTTATTAGAACTGGAGCTCATACACTATGTAGGATTGGCATCTGGTTCCAAGTCCTACAATAAAAACAGAAAAGAATGCTGGTCAGAAGGTTCACCACGGCCCCGTGCTCAACGAACACGGCCCGTGGTCGGAGTTACAATGATTGTTGTCCAGATCCCAGTTACTGGAAAGTTGGACACGACCCCATGTTGCACCGACACGGCCCCGTGGTCAGCCTTCTGTAACTTGGAAAACTAAAAACTGCCAGTAACGATGGTGGGCACGGCCCGTGTCCAACCAGGCACGGCCCGTGCTGAGCTCTGCAGAAGCTGAAAAACTAAGGAAATCCTAAAAAATTAAAAAGAAAAATAAAAATATGATTAGGCCGTTGATTCCTAACTTTCTTAAAATCCTTGTGTCCCCGGCAGCGGCGCCAAAAACTTGATGCGTGCGAAGTGTAGTATATTTTTGATGTATATTTTAAGCCCTTTTTACACTTTTAGCCAAGTTTTAAATTTATAAAACACGATATTTACTAACACTAAACACACATATGGGCAAGTGCACCCATCGTGGACGTAGTATAGTGTTGGTAAGATACCGAGGTCGTCCAAGGACACAAGAGCTTTTAGTACCGGTTTATCCTCAACGTCTAATCAAATCAAAAAGTTAGAAAAGGTTTTTAAACAAGAAAAATAAAAACTAACTAAATGCTGAAAAATAAAATAAAATAAAAACAGATAGACAAGATGAATCACTTGGATCCGACTCGTGTATTAGTATAACCTTTGATTATTTTCGCACTTTTGCACTTGTTTAAGAGATTATCTTAGTTATTGTAGTAGGCCCCTCTTTTGAATGCGACGTTACCCTCAACCCAGTAGTTTGAGTCAGCAAGGATACAATCCTAAAGGGTTGGATTATTGGAAGATAATTAATTAAGTTATTAATGCAAATTGTGGTAGGCCCTGCTTTTGGCGGTGACGTTACCCTCGGCTAAGTAGTCTGAGTCAGCAGGGATACAGTCCTAAATAGCCGGGTTATTGTATTAATAGTAGTTAACTTATGAGGGGGTCAAAGAGTTTGGATCCCCGCCATCCAATACCTATGGGCATTGAAGGAGATCCTACTAAATTTGACCCAGGTCCCTTGCAGGACCTCTAAACGCTGAACAAGGGCAAGACCCTTACCAAACCGTTCCCTTAACTCCCGACCAGGTAGCCAACATACCTCCATATAGACCGTGGAGATATGAATGGTGAAAATCTTTTATTTTATATAGACAGTAAAATAATGCCAAGACACCACGGACAAACGATAAGGAAAGATCACCTTCAACATAAGTAACTAGTTATTAAAGTCATTAATACAAAACCAAATAAAAAGTGCAAAAGATTAAAAATAAAAAGTATTATACTAAACACTTGTCTTCACCAAGTGATGTAAGAGACTTAGGCAAACATGGCCTTGATTGTCAAGAACTCTTACGATCAATCTTGGATCTCGAGACGACTCACGCACTCTACGATGGACAATGGATGATGCTGGTGGATGATGGTGTTATGGTGGTGGTGGGTGGTGGGTGGTGGATGAAGTGTGAGAGAGGTGGTGTGCCAAGGGATGAGTTGAAATGAAACCAAGCACTCCTATTTATAGGCTGAACAGAAGGCTGGGCACGGCCCCGTGTCCGCTGGACACGCCCCCGTGCCCGTCTGACACTCTCTCTCTCTTCATTAATTGTAATTCGTAATTACAATTAATGCGCCTGCTGTACTTTCACAACGCCCCCGTGCTCACTGGACACGGCCCCGTGGTGGGCAATGGAAGCTTCTATAGGTTTGTCTTTTCTGCTGCTTCTTGGGCACGGCCCCGTGCTGGCTGAGCACGGGGCGTGTTCAGTCTTCTGTTTTCTCTTCTTTGCCGTTGAGGGGTCGGGCAATCCACTTTTGTTCCTTTTCTTGTATTTATGTTAGAATTAGCTGTCTTTTTGCTTCTTTTGTGAATTTGAGCTCATTTCATCCTGAAAATACAAAAGGAAGACAAAAACACTCTTTTCCCAACATTAGTACTTAAAAAGGGTTAGTTTTATGCCTCATTTGATGTAATTTATATGTTGCATTTTACACACATCATGAATCATCCAAATTCTTTTCACAGCCACGGCCAACAAGGTACGAATAGTAACCAACTTTGCAACTGGTGCAAATGTATCATGATAATCAACCCCTTCGAGTTGAGTGAAACCCTTCGCCACCAATCTCGCCTTATATCTATCCACCTCTCCGTTTGGTTTGTACTTGATTTTGTAAACCCACTTTGAGTCAATCGCCCTTTTGTTTTTAGGCAACGCCTCAAGAGTCCAAGTACCATTTTGTTCAAGGGCCTTAATTTCTTTCTTCATGGCTTCTCGCCATTCATGGTTCAGTGATGCTTGATGAAAATTCTTGGGCTCATCGCATGAGTCGATAGCTGACAGAAAAGCTTTATGGGTGGGAGAAAAATTATCATAAGAGATGTAACAAGCTAGAGAATGTACCGTGGATGAACTTTGATTTGCTGTGGGTCGAGTATGGTCTATTGATGGGGGAAGCTTGACATTGTAATCGTTGAAGCGTGTTGGTTGGGTTCGAACTCTGGATGGTCGAACTTGGGCATTTTCTTCCTCTCGAACCGAAGTGTTTTGTTCAGAAGGACCAGCACTGTTTTGCATTTCATGTTCTGCAATTTGTGCATTGTTAAGATCTTGATCATTAATGTTTGAGGTGTTCAAAGATGCCTCAACTAAAACTTCATGGCTGATGGTCTCGACATCATCCTCGTGACCGTGGGCATTCTCTCCATTCTGATTTTCTTCGTTCCCATTAACATGAGGGGTGACTAAGGGTTCGCCTTCATTAGTCTCATTGTAATACCAGGGCGGAAAATCAAAAAGTTTCTCATTTTCGCTTTTGTTGATACGATCCATGCTCTTGAAAGGAAAAACATTTTCAACAAATTTCACATCTCTTGACACCACCATTTTGCTATCCGTAATGTCATATATTTTGTACCCTTTTGTTCCCGGTGGATAACTTAAAAATACCCCGGGTTTCCCTTTCCATTCAAATTTGTCTCCATCTGTGTCGGTGTTTCTAAAGTAAGCGAGGTAACAAAAAATCTTCATATGTTCATAATCAGGTTCTTCTTCATGTAAAATTTCAAATGGGGTTTTGTTGTTTATGGTGTTTTATGGGAGACGATTGATTATGTAGGCCGCTGTCATGACACACTTGGCCCAAAACTTCTTTGGAAAATTTGCCTCAAATCTAAGTGCTCGTGCAGTCTCGAGCAAATGTCTGTGCTTACGTTCTACAACACCATTCTGTTGTGGTGTGTGTGGACAAGTGGTCTCAAGAATTATGCCCTCTTGAGCATAAAAGTTGTGCATTCGGTTTGAAATAAACTCCCCCCCCCCCGTTATCACAACGAATCCTTTTAATTGATTTTCCAAATTACGTTTTGATCATTTTGTGGAAAAATATCAGATGGTCACCCGCATCAAATTTGTGTCTTAGAAGGAAAACCCAAACAGATCGACTGTAGTCATCCACGATCATTAAAAATAGTTTGCTCTTGAAAGAGAAGGAGTTCTATACCTTCCCCAAAGATCACAATGCAACAATTCGAAACATTCTTTGGTTTTGATAGAACTTATGGGAAAGGTAACCGTGTGTGCTCGGCTTTAGCACACGAATCACAATCAATAGTTTTAAAAGACACATTCTTGACAAAATCAAAACGAGAAAGTTTACCGCTAGAAGCATGACCAAGTCTTTTATGCCATACCTCCACCGACGCCGACATAGCCTTCCTTTCTCGTTCGACCATCTTCATCCGGTATAAGCCATTGTGACATTTACCCGTTCCGATCAGTTTCTTCGAATTCAAGTCTTGCATTTCGAAGAAGTCTGGAAAGAAAGTTACAGTGCAATGAAGGTCTCGAGTCAGCCGACTAACCGACAATAGGTTGCAAGTAAAATCTGGAACGTATAGGACATCTTGGATTTCAGTCCCATTTGGTAAGGTGGACGACCCTTTCCCTTTAACAGGTGTAGAGTCTCCATTTGGAATTCTTACGGGTAGTTCGCGTGTTGTTTTTAGGTTGCCATGAAACAGATTGAGAAGGTAGGTTATGTGTTCGGTACACCCTGAATCAACGATCCAGTTGCCATCATCGCCTAATCTAGCCCTCATGTTTGCCATCCACTGGATTATCTCGTCATTAGTGAACGAGCTAATGAATTGTTCGTACTTCTCACGGTTTAATCCCGGGATTGAACTCGATTGATTTAGGTTGTCGGCAGCGGAATTGGATTTAGTTCGGCTCTGGTCATCACCGGCCATGGCGGTGAGCAGGAGTCGATTGAATGAGAGGCGAAGAAGAAGCCGAAGTGTATATTTTTTTAGGGTTCAGGAACCCGCTCTGATACTATATAGAAATTGGTACTCAGAGTTTTTATTCATTTGGCATATGCCTTTTTTTTATGATCAAATACAATAGACCTTAAATAATAGGCCTTAAATAGGCAATACAATAGACCAAACGAAGGAAAAGAGAATAATGGCTGGAGATATGCCTGGATCTTTGATTGAGAGGGAAACAAGAAGAGATAATTATGCACAAAATAATATATTCTCAATAATTCTCTGCTAATGTTGTGAACACCTTTTGTTATTGTTGTTATGTAGAGTTGAGGTCTTCATTTTTGAGTCAGTTGAAGAACATTTGTGGGTGTGAAATTTTGAAAAGTATGGGATAATTAAAGTGAGAAATGTAGGAAATATGATGATGATAGTAATTCATATATGCTCTTTTTTTTTTTAGGTTTCTTCATTTGGCTACTGTCCAATTCTAGTCATCACCCTTGCACCAGAATATATTTTTATGAAGAACATTTATTACGAATACGACATATGCAGACACCACTACGGACGAGGAATGGGTACTGTATTTTTAGGTTCGGTCGGTATAGTATTTTACCTATTTTTATTCTTCAAATACGATACCGTATCAAGCATTTTCGGTATTAATACTGATGCTTATTTTTGACGATTTTCGATAGCGGTACAATACGCTCATCTCTACACACCACTATGTTGTCATGTTTTTTTATTCATTCTAAATATTTATATTATATATACATATATATATTTTTTTCTTTTTTTTAAGTTATATATATAGATGCTGGATCATGTACATGACAAAAAACTCATACGAAGTGTACGTGACTAGGAGATGAGGACAAGTGGCATTGGCTTGAGGGTAATTTAGTCTTTTCTCACTTGAAACAACTTCCCCCATTGATTTTTAAACGGCTATAACTTTTTCATACGTTAATATTTTTTTTAAAAAAAATAAATGTACCATATTAACGAACATTTTATTCTCTTTAATTCGAGCAGCATATTGCTGTAGATTGCTTTAAAAAATTTTAAAGGATTCTGAATACTCATTAGTCCATTACATGATTACATGATTTTGAATACCCAGCACATGACTACGTGATTTTGAATATTAATTACGTGATTACACATTCAGCATAAACCATTACGTGATTACACATTCAATATAAATTCATAACATGATTACACATTCAATATGATTTGTTATAACTAATGTTATTACAATTACGCTTATTACGTGATTACGCATTCAATAATAAGAACTTGATTGTTTATGCTTTATTACGTGATTAAATCTCTAATATACGATGTTATATAGTTATTATAGGTTGATTTAGCTAATGTTTTGTATATAATTTATCCTTAATACATGATTAGACCTAAAATCTTGGGTATTCCATATGAAATATTATGTATTAGATGCTTTTGTTTTTACGTAATTACGTAATCACTCAGTGTAGTTTCACATAAAATATATAATGAAATCACATAATAAAAAATGTATATGCAAAATCACGTAGTTACGTAATAATACATAGTCAACTATTGTTACGTTATCACATAGTAGGGTTTCACATAAAATACTATAATAAAATCACGTAATCACGTAACGGGTATTCATAATCCTGTATTCAAATCACGTAATCACGTAGTCATGTGTTGTGTATTCAAACTCACGTAATCACGTAATGACTGTCATTGTTGCGTAGAATCGTACAAAGATACCGTCTTGTACGATATCTGGACTCTCTCTCTCTCTCTTTCTATATATATATATATAGGACAAAGATCCGTTAGGAACCACCCTTTATTGGGATAACCGCGAGAACCAATGTGAATATAACCAAAAATGCCTAAAAATAGCTAAAAAACACACATTTTTTATTTATTTTTTTTAATATTTTTTTATAAAAAAATCGGTTTTTTTAGTAGCCAAAAAATAAATTTAAAAAAAAATTTGGCTACTAAAAGTAGCGATTTTAACATAAAAAATATTAAAAAAAATTTATATTTTTTTTAGATTTTTTAGGGATTTAGTTTTTAACATTTTAGCTTGGGGGGGGGGGGGTAGGTTTTTGGGCGGTGGGGGAGGGGAGTTTAGGTTTTTTTTTTTTTTTTTTTTTTTGGGGGGGGGTGGGGGTGGGGGGTTTAGGTTTTTGGGGGGTGGGGTGAGGGGGGTTAGGGTTTTTTTTTAGGTTTTTTGGGGGTTTTAGTTTTTAACATTTAGCTTGGGAGGGGGGGTTAGGATTTTTTTGGGGGTGTGGGGGGGGGTTAGGTTTTTTTTAGCTATTTTAGGTTGTGTTCACATTGGTTCTCGCGGTTCTCGCAATAAAGGTGGTTCTCGCATGAACCTTACCCTATATATATATATATATATATATATACATGTAAAGAGTATGGTAAAAATATGGTTATCGTACATTACATACGCTATATTTTGAGCCATACACGTGTCCTGATTCAGTTTCGTTTTAATAAGGTTAAATCAGACAATTAACTCAATCATCTGAGGGCAAATTCGTCTCTTCATTCAATTAGCGAGAAGTTCGTTACACTGTTATCCCGGTAATTATTATTCAAATCAGTTTCAAATTTTCCATAATTCTCAAATTGCAGTTTCGTTCTTCTGTGTTAGGGTTTCATTCAATTTGTTTATTTCGATGGATCCACAGAGTAGCACTGGACGAACAGATGTTGATTTTGAAGAAAATCGACCGATCGGTGATCATGCTCAATTATCTGCTTATTAGAGAGTATCGATTGAGGATGTTTTAAATCCGCGGCCTGCAAATCCAATTCCAATTCCAATTTCAAGTACAAGTGCTGCAAACGAGTTTTCTAATGGTAATTATGTTAATTCAGATATCTAAATTGTTCGTATAATTGTTTTTTGTTTAATCGTAGCATTGTTGTAGCTGTTTTTGAAGTTTGAATGTTGATTATACATTTGTATTGAAAGCAACATGCATAAATTCGCATGTTATTACTCTTACAATTCGCATTTGATTTTATTTTTTTGCATTTTCGCATGTTATGGTATAATAAATCGCATATGTAATACAGTTTAATCAATATCATCATTTTTCGCATGTTTTGTTCATACATTTCGCATGTGTTTTATGTTTTCTGATTTTGATTCATGTAGATGAAAGGGTTTACACTCCGGAGGTTCAAGCATCAGCTACACCTGTTGTTGGAATGCAATTTATCTCTATTGAACAAGCATATGCGTTTTATCAATCATATGCTAAGTTAGCTGGTTTTTCTATTCGGAAAGGTGGTGAAGTACACAGTGGTGGTATAATTAAAACCAAGTATTTTGTTTGTTATAAAGAGGGACATAAGCCTCTGTGTATTGATGATCATTCGAAGTCAAAAAAGCAATTCAAAACAAGGAACAGGGGGACTATTAGGACTGGATGCAAAGCTCAACTTATGATTTGCACTGTGGATGGTAGATTATATACAGTAAAGAGATTTGTTGATGGACATAATCATAAGTTTGTATGTCAAAATGATATTCACATGCTGCCAGCTTACAGACAAATGTCAGATGTCCAGGAGGAGATGGTATGGGAACTAGGCACTTTAAACCTTGGTCCTGTCAAAGCTTTCCATATAATGAGGAAACGTTATGGTGGTTTCGAGAACGTTGGTGCCACGGTTGATGATTGCAAAAATTTTAGGAAGCGAATAAACAGCTATATAGGAGAATATGACGCTGACATGGTGATAAATAGGATGACTGACAAAAAAAGTATTTAGCTGATTATTCGTTTGAATAATCTGTTGATGATGACAAACGTTTAACTGGTTTGTTCTGGGCTGATGGTTTATGCAAGCTTAACTATATGGAATTTGGAGATGTGATATCCTTCGATGCAACTTTCAAGACAAACAGGTAAGTGTTTCAAGACAAACATGTTTGTTTCTTATTTTCGCATGTTTTGTTTTGTTAATGAGCTTTTAATATCGCATGTATAGACAACAGAGTGGTGTTGAATATATCGCATGCTATACTTCTGGTTTCGCATGTGATTTTTAGTAATTCGCATATCCTAAACGTGATTTCGCATGTGTTGTTCAGGTACAAGATGGTGTTTGTTCCGTTCACTGGCATTGACAACCACTGTCGAAATGTAACAGTTTCAGCTGGGTTGTTGGCATCAGAGAGTATTGAATCATATAAATGGCTTCTGAATTCATTTTTAAAGTCATTTGGTCGGCATCCAAATGTTGTAGTGACGGATCAAGACCCTGCTATGAAACAGGCTATTGAGGAGGTTTTCCCTATTAGCAGACACAGATTGTGTATGTGGCACATAATGAAAAAAGTGGCAGATAAGGTATAGCATGCAATATTTTTGTGTTTTATTGGTGTTATTTTTTTATTTTTAGTTTTTTGTTATAGGCTGATATAAAAAGCATTTATTGTTATAGATTGGACACGAGTTGTACAATAACGATGAGTTTAAAAGGAGGATGTGCGACATTGTTTGGACTGATTCGATTGAGCCCGAAGAATTCGAGAGACAGTGGAAGTTGGTGATGATTGAGTTCGGTCTCACTGAAAACAAATGGATTGATGATATGTTTGGGATGAGATCCATGTGGATTCCGGCTTTTTACCGGCACGAGCCAATGTCGGGTCTTATGAGAACAACTTCAAGATCAGAGAGTGGGAACCATTTTTTTTGCTAGGTGGCTAATTCACAACTCACTCTCGTAGAGTTTATGAATCATTTTGATGGCGCAATGGATGTTCAAAGGTTCAATCATAGAAAGAATGATCATATTTCAAGATATACTGAGCCAGCTGATTGGAGTGAAACTACCTTGGAAAAAGATGCTGCTAAGATCTACACCAGGTCTATATTTTTGATCAGCAATTAGAGATTCATGGAACAATTTCCGAATGTTTGCCGATGGACACCAAAGTCGAAGGTCCACGTATCAGAATATTGTTGAAGGACTTTAAAGCACATGGAGATGGTTTATTGGAGGTATTTTACATGTTATTTTAGACATGCGAATTTGTTACGTTACACATGCGATTTTATTTTATTCATTTTACATAATTTTTTAGCCATGCGAAATTGTTATTCTATACATGCGATTTTAAATTTTATTATTATTATTTTTTTTGGGTTATTTCCTAGGTGTGGTTCAAGAATCTTGAAAATGATGTAACTGCACAGTGTAGCTGTTTGCGTTTTGAGCAGTATGGGCTGCTATGCAAACACATCTATTTTCTTTTCAAGATGTTTGGTGTTAAAGAAATTCCAAACAAATATGTTACGAAGAGATGGACGAAGGATGTGGTGCCAAATGAGTTAAATGTGAAGTACAATCTAAATATTGGTGGTAAGGATGTGCAACACAAGGCTAAACGCAGGGCCGGCCCTGAAGGTGGGCGGGGAGGACCACCAAACAGGGCCCGTGATTTCGTAGGGCACGTAATCTTAAAAAAATCTAATATTATATATGTAATTTTTTTAATATGGTATAGCCAAACAAATACTAACATAGGCCCACATACAAAAAAAATCATATGGTTTAGATTAGTTAGCCCATTAAGTTAGTGTGCCCAAAACCCAAAAGATTTTGTATTTCGTTAATTGCATTGTTTATCGAATGCTATATTTTTTCAACGGTTCACGGTTGTATGAAAAAACCAGTTTAAATTACTTATTTCGTTAAGGCCTAAGGGCACGTTTTTTCGAGCTCAAACAGGGTACAGTAATTCTCAGGGCCGGCTCTGGCTAAACGGATTGCTCATGAAATAATCCACACAGGGGAGTACTTGGTTAGTAATTTGATTTCTGACCATGATCAACTTGTTTTAGTGAGGGATCAAATGATGCAGCTTAAAGAGAGAGTTGATCAGAGTCGTATAACCAAGCAACTTGATCCAAAATTTGACCGATTTTCAAAGTTGATTGGTTATCAACAACCAGTAACTAATGCTCCCCCTACTATCCGTATGCCGGTTGGTATAAGAAACAAAGGTCGCGGCTCGCATAGAAGGATTAAATCTAAGAAGGAACAAATGATCAGCCGCAAAGGGAAAAGGTCAAGGACATGTAGCGTATGCAACGAAAAAGGTCATGACATTCGGACTTGCGGTGAGTTGAAAGCCAAACAACAAGGTAAACATGAAAAAAAGAAGATGAAGGGCGTCCAGATTGAAAATGTTGGCAGAGACACAGACAATGAGGTCGAAGACGACGAAGATGAATTTGAAGATTACAGTAGCGATGATGGATCTGAAGAAGAAGATCAGTGGGAAGAGGTTTCGGAAGATGACGATAATGAGTAGGTTTTTTATAAATGCACATGCGAAATACACGAAACACATGCGATTGTATTTTCATCTGTTTATATCATAATATCATGCGATTTA
This sequence comes from Helianthus annuus, assembly GCF_002127325.2. Classification (NCBI taxonomy): domain Eukaryota; kingdom Viridiplantae; phylum Streptophyta; class Magnoliopsida; order Asterales; family Asteraceae; genus Helianthus; species Helianthus annuus. The sequence goes on along the minus strand of NC_035445.2, from coordinate 85,964,699 downwards.
TAGGTTAAAACATGCGATTTTATAAGCTTCAGTGTATAATCATTCGTAAATGCGATTTTCACTTTTATTACATGCGATATTCGAGTTATCTTTAGTTTTGTTGTGTGACGATGATGGCTATATCATTCATGCGATTTAATATCTTATATAGCAAACATAATACGTGTTCAAAACATGTACAAAAAATATAATAATAGTTATTGTCTAACACAGCAACAACCACAAAACGATTAAAAAGAGTTTTTAGTTACTTGAAGCAAATATTTTGTCACGTTCAGAAGAGCTGAACTCCATCTTCTCCTTCACAGTGTTTAGAGCATCTGTCAGGAAAGAATAGGCCAAGTCATCAGCTTGAGATTGCCCTTTTATGTGATCCAAAGCTCTGTCTTTGAAGCTTGATGGTGGTTCTTGAAGTAGCTTTTCTCATACATCTTGATTTTTCTTGATTTGTTCAAGAATTTTTCCCTGCACATCAAGAACCAGATGAGAAGAGGTGACATCAGTGCTTATTTCTGTCAACGTTCTAGTTGACAATAGCACTTTGATTGCAATGTTTTTGATTTTATTTGAATCTTCAGAAGCCATTTTTTTTGTCTGTTTGTTGTGTGTCTTTTTTTCTTATTATATATCTTAATATGGAAGGTAGTTATATCTAGGTTTTTTATATTAATATAGTAAATTTATTATATAGGTAGGGTGGTAAGTTCAGTAGTATTTATTGTAAAATTGATGATTACATGTCAAATTACAGTCACATCGGTAATAAATTAAGTTTTTTTTATATAAAATACTACTATTTTTAGTTTTTAATATTCGTAATTTGTTTTGTTTTTTTTTTTTTTTTTGCATTTTTAGGAGAAAGCAATTTTAATTTTTTTTGCACTGTTTGTATTCAAAATCGCATTTGAATGGGAAACAAATTCGCAAACTTTAAGAAAACCTAAATATATTTATATTTTTTTCTGATATCGCATGTGTAAAAGAATGAAATCGCACACTATATTAAATTTTAAAGAATACTTAATTTTTTACTAAAATCGCATGTGCAATATCGATGAATTCGCAAACTATATGAGATTTCAATGATTTCTTCTTTTTATTGAAATCGCATTTTTATTGTCAATTAATTCGCACATGAAATCATACCCTGCATTATCTTCTTCGGTAATCAGTCCATTGATTTGTTTCATTTCTGAATTTCTTAATTTCGTCAGAAGTTCATTTTAACAGAAGGATTTGGTGATCAGGAATCGTTCGATTTTTGATTAATTGTTATAATTTCAATTTCGGTTTTGATTTTTAGGATCTTACGTTATGATTTTTGAGGTTTGCTGAGTATCAGGGGTTTTGATCCCGTATTTGACGATTTTAACCTTAGCGGTTTCTTTTTATTAATTTTAATTTGATAAATTTAATAGTAAAACACGCTGTTTAAATTAGATGATCGGACGGTTGTTGTTGTAGCGTACATAATGTACGATTAGGTTATTTGTATGATAACCGGCCTCTATATATATATATAGGAACGGGATCATGAGAGAACAGTGAACGACTTTCAGCCATAGGATCTTTGTGATTTGTGGCTAAGACGATGCGGTGGCATTTAAATAATTTATGGGCTATGGATACATGAGCTGCATATATGACAGGGTCTGGGGTTCGGTTATCCTGCTTTATGAAGTTAAATGGAACAACCAGTTGTCTGAAAGAACGGATTATGAGTAATGGGTTCTGTAAATGAAGGGAACATCGTGATTACAACCAAAAAGTTTATGGGTTCAAATCTCACAAAAAGTCGATGTGTAAATATTGTCACAGGATGCAAAAGTTCTACGACACGTTAAACCAAATCGTATACCATAAATTCTTCAATGAGTATAACTAAAATTTGTACCTTTGTTGTTTATTACCAAAAACAGAAATAGAAAGATTATAGATCAAAATCTACATACACCTTGGGGCAATCCAATATAAAAGAATCCCCTCTTTACAACACCTAATTATATGACCATTTTGTGCAGGCAGGACCTTAGGGTACCATCAAATCAGATATATCCGGGCCGGGTCGATTTCTACAACGCTACGTTAATTCAAGCTGCACATGTGTGAAACTCAATAACCGTCCGATTATTCTAACTAGCCAAAATTCTGTGTGATTAACGGTGTGGTGGGTGAAAACCCGATTTTGTCCTTGTTGGAGGAGAAATATGTAATTATACTAATCTTCATCATCGGCTATTGCTGCAAAGGAGAAGGGTTTGAACTTATAACCATCGCCTCCGTAAAACTTGTTTTGAAATTCCACCCAATGTAGCCTCAATGCGTGAAGGAAAGCGCTTAGCGTCTCCATCATGAGTAATATAAATGCAGTTGCAAATGCAAAAACTGCTAGTCCCACCATCCGAATTAAGATGTTATTATACCTGAAAATCACATTAATTTTTATTCTCTAACGGGTCAAATTGGTAATTTCAAAAAAGATAGCTAAAAAAATGTCAAACGGATCAAAAGTCGGCTGACTGGTAGCCAAAATACACAAACCTCTTAAATTATTTTATTCGAAAGGGTAAAATGCCATTTTCGTCCTTGAGGTTTGGCCAGCTTTGCAACTTTTGTCTAAAGGTTTGTTTTTTCGCATCTGGATCCAAAAGGTTTGAAATCTTGCCATTTTCATCCGTCTCGTTAACTTCATCCATTTTTCTCCTTTAAGTCAGGGGTATTTGCGTCTTTTTTGTTAACTTAAAGGGCAATTCGGTCTTTTTCACTTTATGTAAAAAGACCGAATACCCTGAAAAAGACTTGTACATTATGCTAAATGCTTGTACATAAAGTGAGAAGGACCGAATTACCCTTTAAGTTAACAAAAAAGACGGAAATACCCTTGACTTAACGGAGAAAAATGGATGGAGTTATCGAGCCGGATGCAAATGGCAAGATTTCAAATCTTTTGGATCCAGATGCGAAAAAACAAACCTTTGGACGAAAGTCACAAAACTGGCCAAACCTCATGAACGAAAATGGCATTTTATTCTATTCAAAAAGTTCACTATACTATTTTTAATTAAAAGAAAAAAATAATATAAAATCGGAAAAAAACATGTTTAGAAAGAAGAAACTTACCCCCAAGCAAGAAGGAGAACTTTCTCATAGAATACAGTGGACAATTCTGAGTGTGCTAAGCTGTAATAAATATAAACTATCTAAAATAAAGACACAGTAAATAATAAATGCCTGATTATTAAACTTAACTAAGGTCTGTGAATGGTGTACCTCAAAGCCCATAATCGAAGGTATGAAGCAGTGTTAGAAACTGAACCAAGTACAAACTCGATAGAATGTATCATTTGATGTACAAAAACCTCACTGAAATTAAATTCCTCTTCATGCTGCCGTGGAGAACCGGGGTCAGAATCTGTATCAATCTCAGACGACCGAAGAATCCCATATGCACGACCTTGAAACCTCTAAAAATATCAAACGATAAAACCATTAACTTTGCAAGCTGATTATATATTTATATATTAATCTGAAATCAAGATAATTAGATTACAGTACTACTGGAACAATATTTATAGTTTTTAGTCAAGTGTTAATGGATGAGCGTAGATAGAAACGGGTAGTACCTCAGTATGGAGTTTCCTCAAAATAAAAGGCTTGGGGAAAAGCATCCATGGAACAGCAACAAGAGCCGAAAGCAACAACAGGATCTGCAAAAATCTGTTATTAGAAAACCACTGGGGGACTGGTTGATCAACTACGTAGAGTATGATGTGTACAATATAGAAGACATAGTAGTTAATTATAGATGTTTTATGAAGTGTATCATGTATGGTTATAGACATGGTATATAACTTCAGATGTGTTATGTATACTGATTATTGTATAGCGTGTAGCTGTATGTGCTTAATTGCGTAGAATGTATATTGACTGTTAATTGTTAAGTCATACTCAGCGTAGCTGACTTTTAGTATGCACATCAGGTAGTTCGAAGAAGTGACGGCTGGCTTGTGGCAAGGCTCCACGCTAAAGACTGGCATCCCCTTGTTATGATTTCAGTGTTTTAGACAATGTTTAAATTCAGTGATTTGTAACGACTTGAAATGTTTCTGCTACATTTGTTTTTAAATTGAATGGTATTTTATTTTCTAACTATTTGCCAAAGAGTAAATCCAACGAATGTGACCCCCGGGTTTTTGGGCGTTTCATTTCATGCATAGTACAAATTTTGGGTGACAATGACATTCGACCTGCTCCGGCTCGACCATTTGACATGTTTCATTTTTAGCTAGTTTTTTTTTGTTACCCGTTTGAGGTAAGATAACCCGAACCAACTGTATCTTAACTAAATGGGTCGAAACCGACGCTTATAATTCTAAAGGATCAACAATAAAGAGAAACAATAGAGGGGGGGGGGGGGGGATATTCCACGGTCCTCCCAACCGCCGAGGTGATCCCACCTCGCAGACCGCCACCCAGCAAGCCTGAGTCTGGGGGTAAATCCGCTACCGTAGGGGCATTGGGAACGAGCAAGACTCGAACCCGCCACCTCCGGGTTAGAATGCGGGCTGGTGGCCATTGGGCTGACACCCAATGGTTAATAAAGAGAAACAATAAGTTGTACCTGAAGGGGCCGTTGTCCCCAAAACAGTTCGTTTTCACCAAGATCATCAAAAGGACTCAGGAACATATAAATCATCACATGATAAAGATCGGCTTGAGAACCAGTGCACCACTTTATGATAATGAGAAGCGAAAGATACCCAAAAAGGCTGTTTAAAAATATCATCTGTGGCACAAACTGATACCTGACAAAGTTGCACCAATCCTTAACTAATGTCACATATCTACAAGAGTAAAGTACATGGATAGTCCCTGTGGTTTTCCAAAATTTTGGATTTGGTCCCTAGCTTTTCATAAGTACACAGACGGTCCCTGTGGTTTGCACTTTGTAACGCATTTAGTCCCCAGCCAACAAATATAAAGGTTTTAGGAGGTCCAAGTTAAGGACTAAATGCGTTACGTGCAAACCACAGGGGCCATGCATGTACTTTTTACAAAAACTTGGGACTAAATTTGTTACAAAGTGCAAACCGCAGAGACCATCGGTGTACTTTTGGAAAGCTAGGGACCAAATCCAAAATTTTGGAAAACCACAGGGACTATCCGTGTACTTTACTCTATCTACAAAAATCAAAGTACACTACATAGAGAATCATAAGATCTATACCTGATATCCAGTGAGTTGTTGAAGAAAATTGAATTAAAGTAGCTTAACATGATTCCGAGATTCATCTGGGCAACACCGAACAATATCGACATCTTCATTTTAAGAGAGTTCAAGAACGGTAGCTCTGAACGACTCCCGCGCCAACTAGGGTCTACACCAAATGGATATGCATCACGATATTTGATTAAACCGACTGTATATGCATCACTGTTAATTGAAACAGAAAATGGTTGTTTAGTGCTAGTAGACGAGAAGCTATCTTCAACAGAATTATAATAAATAGGGCTGCAAATGAACCAAACGTTCAGCGAACAGTTCGTGAACCGTTTGATGGAAAGTTTGTTTGTGTTTGTTCATTTAATATATGAACGAACACGAACAGAAAATTCCGTTCATTTAGTTGATGAACGAACATGAACAGAGGCCGTGTTCCTTCATTTATGTTTGTAAATGTTCGGTAACGTGTACGTTTATGTTCGTTTGGGTCCGATAGTTTATTAGTGTTTTTGGTTTTTATATTCTATTTAATACTTCAAAATTCCGACAAATAAAATATTTAAAATGCTTGTTTGTTTCGTTTGTTTCCAATTGTGTTCATAAACGTTCGTTTGCGTACGTTGCCTAAATTTAATAAAGGAACACGAACACGTTTATTTTCCTTAACGAACGAACACGAACATAAAATCTTGTTCGTCTTCGATAAGTGTTCATGAGCACATAGAGAACCTTAACAAACGAACACGGTTTTGTTCGTGTTCATTCGGTTCGTTTGCTGCCCCAAATTAATAATGAAGAAAAAAGTGTCCGGACATAATATATGAAAACGTAAAGAAAAATATACCTGCACGAATCGTCCCGGCATTTATAAGCAGAATCGCCAAATATGTGATAGGGAACAGAAAAGAATTCATTGTATATTAGTCCACAATAGATTGAAAACAGTGACATCAAGAGAAGCACATAACGACCACCGAATAACATCTCCATGAAGCTCCCAAGTTTCTGCCATAATGAATGAAAAACAAAAAAAATTAAAAAGCTAAAAATTGACAATGTATTAATAACTGTTTTATAAAAACAAGTGAAAATTGTTTTATACTGCTGTAAGTTTTGACAAGAACACTATTTTGTGACATCCCAAAAAATAAACTTCTATTTCTCAATGTGAAAAAGAAAAACTTTCAAAGGCAATCTGTATATGCCTTAATTTTGACATTAAAATTAATTGCTGCATAAAACTACAAAAGACGTAGATAAACTCATAAGAGTAAAATGCCATTTTCGTCCCTGGGCCAGTTTTGCGACTTTCGTCCAAAGGTTTGTTTTTCCGCATCTGAATCCAAAAAGTTCGAATCTTGCCATTTTCATCCGGCCCGTTAACTCCATCTATTTTTCTTCGTTAAGTCAGAGGTATTTTCATTTTTTTTGTTAAATTCAAGGGCAATTTGGTCTTTTGAATACTTGTACATTATGCTATATGCTTGTACATATGACAAAAAAGACCGAATTGCCCTTTAATTTAACAAAAAAGACAAAAGTACACATGACTTAACGGGAAAAAATGGATGGAGTTAACGAGCCGGATGAAAATGGCAAGATTTCAAACCTTTTGGAACCAGATGCGGAAAAACAAACCTTTGGACAAAAGTTGCAAAACTGGCCAAACCTCAGGGACGAAAATGGCATGTTACTAAATTCATAATGATTTTTTAGTTAAAAGCACTAGATTTAAATGTCAATACATATATAACAACAAAACAAAATTACTTTGATATAAGACGACCACATGGATTTATAAAAACAAAATCAACGTTCTAAGAGAACAAACCTGAGAACTAAGCTTCCCTTCACGAGCTATGAGAATCAATGCACCGATCAATAGACATATTCCATGTCCCCAATCCCCAAACATGACCGCAAAAAGAAATGGAAAAGTAATTACAGTATAAACTGCTGGATTGGCTTCCTGATATTTAGCAACACTGCAGTAAATAGTATATAGACATCAATAACTCCCACGCACAAAATAATAACATATGCAGTCAAATATGTAGTGTTTCATCAAGAAAAACTAATATTGATTTGACTAATATGGAAATGAAACATAGGTTTACCCATAGGCGTCAACGATTTCTTGATATGCATTTGTGAAAGCGTTCGTTCTGAAATATGTTGGAGGTGATTCCACAGCATCCATGACATGGAATATGATGCCGACTTGTGAGTTGCTGTCAAATGTTGCTCGTTGCAGCGCCTCTTGAATCTAATGTAAAGTATAACGTAGTTCAACAAATAGAAAGCAATAACTTGAAAAGGAATATACGATATAAATAAAAGAGAAAAGTAAACGGATGGTCCCTGTCGTTTACCAAAATTTTGGATTTAGTCCCTAGCTTTCTAAAAGTACACATATGGTCCATGTGGTTTGCACTTTGTAACTCATTTACTCCCTAGCCAACAAATCTAAAGGCTTCAGCATGTCAAAGTTAGGAACTAAATGTGTTGCAAAGTGCAAACCACATGGACTAAATACGTTACAAAGTGCAAACCACCGGGACCATCCATGTACTTTTGGAAAGCTAGGGACTAAATCCAAAATTTTGGTAAACCACAGGGAACATACTTTACTCTAATAAACAATGCACATAAATTACCTTGGGTTTGGCAAAGATTGGGCACCATCCCTCTCCAACTAGACACTTCTTTGTAACATCAAAGTTTAACATATTCAATGTATCAAACACAGCTTTCTCTCTTTTAACCTACAAGATCATCTCATTATATAAAGATGCAAACAATATCAAAGTTTAATGCAGTTAACACAGTAAAAAAACAGATATTTGAGATATAGGTTATCGTGGTGGGATATTGGTAATTTTAATATATATATATATATATATATATATATATATATATATATATATATATATATATATATAGAGTAAGGTTAACATACAAAAATCCTTATCATACATCAAGTAGGATACAATGGTAACCGTTGGATCAGGGGTATAATCACGCATGGGACCACATAATCACGCATGGGACCACATAATCACGCATGGACTATAATCACGCATGTTCTATGATAATAACGCACGTTATATTTTTTGTCATGTATGTTAATGTAGGTTAAGCCTTGAAGTACATTATACTTTCTCTCTCTCTCTATATATATATATATAGGGAGAAGATCATGCGAGAACCACCTCTTATTGTGAGAACCGCGAGAACCAATGTGAACACACCAAAAATGCCTAAAAATAGCTAAAAATCACACAATTTTTTTTTTAAAAAAAAAATTTTTTTTGGCCACTAAAAGTAGCGATTTGAGCATAAAAAATATTTAAAAAAAAAACATTTTTTAGATTTTTTTAGGTTTTTTGGGGGTTTAGTTTTTAGCTTGGGGGGGGGGGGGGTAGGTTTTTTAGCTATTATAGGTTGTGTTCACATTGGTTCTCAAGGTTCTCACAATAAGGGTGGTTCTCGCATGAGCCCCTCCCTATATATATATATATATATATATATATATATATATATATATATATATATATATATATATATATATATATATATATATATATATATATATATATATATATATATATATATATATATATATATATAGAGGCCGGTTATTGTACAATATCCCTTAACGGACATTACGTACGCGATTTGTGTTTAACATGCGATTTTGTAATTTTGGGGATTCCGAGTTTATCAGCCATGCAAATTTATACATGTCCGGGTTTGTATAACATGCGATTATGGGGAATTCGAGTTTATCAGCCGTGCGAATTTGTACATGTCCGGGTTTGTATAACATGCGATTATGACATGTCCGAGATTATGTATAACATGCGATTTCTAGTCGCGTACGTAATGTACATTAAGGCCAATTGTACGATACACTTTTTTCTCTCTCTCTATATATATATAGCAATTTAACACTAACAGTTCAGCATACTCTCCTACCATTAACAAATTAACCTTTTGCAACTTGCAAAACACTAGCAATTGTAGCAAGTAGGAACCCATTAAGACTTAAAACACTAACAATTAACAATTAAGACTTAAAACACTAATAGCAGCAATAAGAAGAAAGACGAATGGTGGAACTAAGAAGAAAGGTACTGAGATCGGAAAAATATCGGTCAATATTGCCGATAATTTGGTACGAATATTTCACACCGATATTTTACATGGGGGCCGATAACCGATATATCTATATCGGTGATATGTAACCGATATTAACTACATAGAAGTTTATATTAGTGCAAAATAAAAAACCTATAAGCACACCTTACCATGTTCATCCATAGTGTTAAGTGAAACCCGATGGAGTGAAGAGCAGCATTCCTATGACGAATTCCAACATCCAAGGTGGTTTCCAATTCAGAAAGCCGTGACAAAACCTGCAAAAGGATAGGTTGAAAAAATAATGTTTTCAAAAAGAAAATCACGTGTAGTTGCAGGTTCAGAACAAGCATCAATAGCGAAACAAAAATCATATCTACATTTTATATTTTTTAAAGTATCAGCACTATCCCTTTGAAAACAAACCTCTTGAGTTATTTGAGTCTGCTTTGTTAAGTCTTCTGGAACAGGATAACAATTTGCACCAAATGCTTCACAGATTTTAAGTATTTTTGTCTTTGCCTGCTCTCCGGAAAAGAACACTACAAATACAGTTTTTTCAACCTGTACAGAAACATATAAACTACATTCATTTGAACTTTAAATATAATCAACTAGTATTTTGACCCGCCGAGCGTTGCGGCAGTGTCGAAACTTAAAGTAACTCCAATCTATACCGTAAGATATTTGACCCGACTCGTTTCCGAACAAAAATTACGTCAAAACGTAGACCAACTGAAAACACACATAAAAATTAGCACGAAAACATATTATATTTGACCTGGCTCATTACCGAGAAAATTTACGTCGAAACGTAAACCAACTTGGATTTATAATGAAACTTACTTAAAAATAAGCACGTAAAAAATAGCTTTTTACGTTAAAATGGTACCACGCATTGCGGTGGAGTTGAAACGTAAAGTAACTCGAGTTTATACCGCCTAGTGAAATCGTATTATATTTGACCCGACTCGTTTCCGAACAAAACGTAGACCAACCAAAAACGTACATAAAAGTAAGCACGAAAATGTATTATATTTGACCCACATACATAAAAATAAGCATGTAAAACTTGAGGGGGTCCAAATGACATTTTACAAAGTTTTTATAAAGCTGAGGGGGTGTAAGTGGCAATGCTAAAAGTTGAAGGGTTGAATACAAAAAAAAACATGAGTTGGATGGCATTGCTTTAAATTTGGCAAAAAAAACAATAAAAATAGAGGTTGTGTCTTAAGTACTATTCCTTTGGCAAAAAAAAAACAACAAAAATAGAGGTTGTGTGTTAGGTGCTATTCCTAAGACACCCTCTTTTGTTATATATAATAAATATAGATACTGATGTTTAAGCAGCAGAATGATGATATTTTAGTTATATAGAGTGTAAGTATGTATTTGTATTTATGAGATGTGAACGAACCATTTCAGATGATACAGGATCCATGATGAGCTCATCCGCAGGGGCCTGATTGAAAAGCAAATTTCCCCTTGTTGCACGGAACAACATTCTCTCAAACAATAATATCTTCGATTTCGGGATAATCCCACTTATAAATCTAAGGCCAGATGAATTTGGCGGTCCAGATTGTGTCGCCTGTGTGATAAACAAACTTTGAGTATCTATGTGATGGCACTCCAAAATGCAAAATGCACACAAGATTTTTACGGTTTTACCTGCTCAAGCAAGGAGGCTGACTCCGGATAATCACTAGGGTACACATTATCGTCTAATTCCGTGCCTTCTGCAGTATCGTAACTCTTACCTGATACAAGAAAGACTCCTGCCTGGAGAACATACTTACATTCAGAATAATGTTCTGGAAATAGAAAATTTACAGTTATAAAACTGGATGTTTCCGTTACTGAAAACAAGCATCAAAACGAACAGCATGCACAATGTACCTTCTGCAGCACGATCTTGAACTCTAGCAGCTCATTATACGTTTGTTGTAGTTTCTCACTGTTGGCATTCATCTCAATAAGTTCGTGTTCATGCTCAGCAAGTTGTGTCTGTAATTACAAAATAATAATATGAACAATATTTAGTTCTAAAGCAAGTTAACCTCCTCAAAGAGGGTATGTTTTTTGTTCTTATTTTTCCTCAGTGAGCTTGAAAGAGCAGACCTCTAATGCTTCCAAGTCGACATCTGGTTGCAGTGTAGGAAGAGCAGAAGATTGTAGTCCGGCTTTGTGTATCTGATCTTTGAAAAACCGAAGCTTTCTTGACATTTCAGCACATCTTTTTACCTAAAAACCAAGGAATGATGTGCAAGAAAACATAAACTGAGATATACATAGACCTTGCTTTATACTGGTGATATATAAACACATAAATTTAGGTCTACTTTTTGCTGGTACCATTTCATATATATACACACACACACACATATCATAGTGCTGCTGTAAAACCAAATCATATTTTATTGAAATGATTACATAAAACAAAATCCAAATTGTATAGAACCATCTTCGATGGAAGAGTTTAGGCTCAAAACAAAAACAAAACTTTAATTTAGCAGTATAGCATAATAAAAACCACAGCCAAAAACATAAATCTACATGAATAAATTAACAACTGAAGGAAGTTATGAATTTGGTATAATATTACCTGATTAACAAATGTTCTTTGAAATGGGCTTTTATCATCATTTAACTGCCAAGAAGAATAAAATGCAGTGAATTAGAAAATTGCATGAGTTATATATGAATAAGAGAAACTAAGTGAGTAAAAGAACCCTGACAATTGGAATTGCACTTTGATCTCAATGACTTATATACCATATCAAACAATCAAAAGAATTGCAACTTTCAGTTAGTTTTCTTTTTATATAAAGATCCTTGTTTGCTTGCAATTACTGTAACCTGATCCAGCCTTCTTTTATCAAGGCAAAAAAAAACTATATAGCTCTCAGCAAGACCTAACCACTATCAAACAAAGAACAAAGTATGTGTGAATTGTGAAAGAAAGGTAAAAATCACTCATCGTTCTGCATCTCTCAAACAACTTAAGCCTCTAAAAGTGCATCCACGTCTGTTACAGCCCAATAGTCTGGTGGGCGAGAGAGCCCATTTGGTCTATTAACCTCACATCTATTGCCTATACAGCCGATGTAGGACAAGTCTCATACCTTACAATGGTTCCAATCCGTAACAACATCATCACTATTAGAGTCATCCTAAGAGATTAGGATGTACAAAACATACCTAAACATGTTCTTCCGCTTTAACAACAATCTCTGTGAAATCACCATCACTCTAGTGACTAGCTCATTCCTCTATATCAAACTTATTATCTCAAATAGTTTTCTTACTCTAAGCCTAATCTACTGAGAAAGGACCAATATCATAAAACCTTCTAGCACCCTATAAATCATCATCACCTATGACAATATTTAACCTATGCTACCAAATTACCTACAAAAATCAAGTAAATTCAAAAGCTACAGCTACATTAACCCTAATTTAACACTACACAGTATTAACTAACTCAAAACAACAAACTACTTGCAACAAATTCACAGCAAAAGATATCAATCCTCTAAAATAACAAACATCATACACATAAACCTCCATCAAAACATTTAAAACCTAAATATCAAACGTCATCAATCCAGCAACCATTCATACAAACACACATTCACATACATATACATATTCATATACAAAATAAAGTCAGATCGAAAACATACGTCACGGAACTGAAGTAGACCTAATTCACCGAGATAAGATACAGCACGATGAGCAGATTCAACCGGAATGATTAACTGCACGAACGTCATCTTTTCCGATCGCATGAGATCCATTTCCGGCAAATTCTTCAACAATTCCATGATTATTCGCTAATCTAAACCGTTCCTATAACTAAAAACTGAAGATATACCGATTGATGATACCGAAATTGCAGATATCTAGGGCTAGATCTTCAGATCTGGCCTCTGTAAATTCATACTGCGTGCAGTTTCTGGATCTAGAAATGCATATGATACAGGGGAATTTTATTAGTTATGGTTTTTTTATTTTATTTTATTTTTATTTTATTTTTGTTTGTGTGTGTTTTTTAACTGTTTTGGGTAGATGTCAACGGTCTCTAGACGTGATAATTTGCCTGATAAGTGCCTAAAAGTTTGTAAATCCGGCAAAGAAATGGTTTACTTTACCATTAGGATACTCTTTAGTATTTTATATTTCTTCATTTATTTAATTGGTACAATTGTTAATCGATATGATTACGATATGATTACGTGAAGAGAAATGCCTTAAGAGGCGTGATTTGTCTTAGATGGCAACACGTAAGCATATTTAGGGTGTTAATCAGTGTTGGTGGAGCGCTATATGAGTACCATGGGGTTGGGCGTTAGCCTGGTAACGCCCGAAGGGGCTGAAGGGTAGAAAGGAAGGTGAACATAAATGAGGAAAAGAAGCCGAACTCACAATAAGGTATACTAGGGTTTTGGTTGGACATAAATCTGTAAAATCATTAGCCATTAAAAACACTTACATCATATATATACAAGACAAAGCCAAACTCGACTAAGATCGCGCTTAGGTCATTTAACTTTATTGAGCTTGATCTCAAGCTTGATCATTTTGAGATGTATTGTAAGTTTGTAACCATGGTTTTTGCATTACCAAAATACGATGTTTAAATCAAAACTCGTAGTCTTATAAAAAAATTATATCATTCCCAACTTTTATCGAAATAGCATAAAGAACTAAATGCATGGTGGTTTTATAAAAAAGTGAAATACAAGTTCATTAGTTGTGATTTATAAGGGTGGGAGGGGTGCTCACCGACGAAAACACCACAGCCATGTGCCCTATTGAAGTGGCGACGGTGTTACCGATCGCTAACTATCCCAATAGTGTCTATGTCCTCTCCCACACATAACCCATCTCTCTCTCTCTTTCTCTCTCTCATCTCCTTTTATCGATGACTGGCACCCTAAATACATACCCAATGGAGTGGCGTCGGTGTTACCGATCAGGTAACACTACCTGATTCATGGTAGCCGAGAACGCCCCTCCTACCCTAAATTCAGAAATCCCAATCATGGAATAAAATTTGCTTTTCAAAAGTTTAATGCACTATAAAACTATAATGACCACTCAAAACAATTGACCTTAAAGCTTCACTTCTCAATCTTAGTCTTAAAACAGGGTACAACTGAAATATGCATAATATAATTAGGAACTGAAAAAGATACACATTTGGTATTGAAAAATATAATTAGGAACCGAAAGAAATACACATATGCTATTGAAAAAAAAAACAAATACACCTTGAACTTAAAACCTAAAGCAAATATGAGATATTATTTGCATTAAGAGATGACTTCTCGTCACACAAGATAGCAAAATGTTAGGTGGTGTTTGTTTCTCTAAAAAAAATTGCGCAACCACATCTGTATGCGTAGCGCAGACCACGCGCAGACATTGTCATCTACAGACTGTTTGTTTTTCCGAAGACGTTTCATTAAAAAAGTCTGTGCGAGCTCTTCTTGATGCAGACTTTGCCCAACCACTTCTAAGATCTTCTAAGGTCTGCAGAGGGTTAAAACCACCACCGTCCACCATCACCACCGTCCACCACCCATAATCATTCATCACCATCACCACTGTCCACCACCACCATCGTCCATCAACCACTACCGTCCACCACCACCCACCACCGTCCACCACCACGTACCCACCGTCCACGTCCACCACCAACCACCACCGTCCAGCACCACCACGACCACCCACCACCACGTACACCAACACCGGTTTATTTTAGAGGTCTACATACGTTAGAAAACAATCAGTCTTCTTCTTGCGGACTGCAGAGGTTTGGTCCACCTCTTCTTTTACAGATGTCTGCAGATTTGGTCCGCAGACTGCAGACATTTTACCTCTTAAAAAACAAACAACACCTTAGAAATTATAAAATATAAAATATCTAGCCTCTAACGTTTAATTATAAAATATAAAACAAACAGCACCTTATAAATTATAAAATTGTATCTATGATATTAACTCGATTTAGAAAATAATAGAAATTTCAATTTTGATTAAAATCAAATTTTTTGAGCGATGATATGGTGTTGCAATGTGAAAATTTTGAAATCATTTATTGAAAGTAAGGCATACTTATACAAGTAATATCTTATATAAGCTTGCAAACCCAATAAAGTTTGGTGTTTAAGGGTTAGAGCTTGTTTATTAAACAAACTATGGTTTAGGTTTACGCTTGTTTATTAAACGAGCTAGCTCCAAATTTAGAATGGAGTTTAGCTCAAGCTCCTTTACCTCGCAAATGACTCCATTTTTTAATTGTAGCCATCCACACATCAAAGCTTCCAAACAAAAGGCACGATGATTAATCGTTACACCTAATGTTTATGTAGACGATTAAAACTTGGGTGTTCATTTTGTCTAGAATCCTTAGGTAATTTTCATTAAGTTGTATTTATTATTGCTCGAGTGAATAGAATATTATACTCATAGATATCACAAGTGGAACAGGTGGTGGTCCTCAAGAGCAGGCCCAACATTATCACCAGCTAGACCATGAACGTACAAGCACATTAATTGATAAGGAGATCATTTAAGTATTTAGTATACCCATACAAATTTTATAAAGGAAAAATGGTTAGAAATGATGTAACTTAAAACAAACATAAGTTTTACTTCGTTTTACAGTTGCAGGTCATAAGATGTGGATGGGAACTCTACAACGAGACATGCGACTCGACAACTAGCTATAAACAGTTTGGGGTGTTGATCAGTTTTGTATAAACATAATGGAAAACATGTAGAAATACCCGTGACAGCAGACAGACCAGCAGAGAATCCAGTCAGAGACGCAGCCATGGAATTCGATATAGTTGTCAGGATGATTTGGTTTCTTCTTATGGTGTAAGAGCATTCTCATCCACTCCATCATCTTTAACCCTATAATTTAACTCAAAACCACAACTTTTTAAAATTTATCTCACATTTTAAAAAACCTCCTACATCCAACTCCTCATACCTATCTCTTTATTCTTTTTTTATTATTATTTCTTCTCTTTTTTCCACTTACAATTTTAACTACTATCTATTTTGTCTTATTATATTTTTCTTCTAAAATTGATTCTAATAACTTTGTTTATATAAATTATACTACTAATTATTATTTTTGGGTTTTTTGGGTCGATTACTTTAAATACTAATTATATCATCATAAACTAACAAGAAAAGTTAAACTTTATTCATTCACATAGTCTGTTCCAGATAGATCAGAGAACCTATATTCATTCACATCAACAGTCAAGCTCCATAAATTTAAACTTTATGCATGAACTGATGAACAAGGTTAATATTACCATACCATGAGAAAGATAGATCCTACTCAAAATACAGAACAATCGATAAACATAAACCTTCACATTTAACAAAAGTTGAGCTAATAAGTTCTAGTCATACATATATAATTCTAATGAACATCGCATAACATATTTCTAAACCCAACTCATAACATTCACAAAACAATCTAATATAACCGAGTCTTCCGATATTATCTTTTGCTTAGAAGATAAACCGAGTCTTCCGATATTATCTCTTCTTTGGACGAAGTATGGCTCGTTAGCCACAACCTCATTTAGAATACGGAGAAATAGAGGACGACTCATCCGAAATCTCCGTCGAAACAGATTCGAGGGATATACTGGATTTTCTGCAAAATAATCACGATATAAACGCTCATGTCCCTGAATATGATTGCGTCGAATAAATTTACGACGTTTGCGAGTACATTGTTCTTCGACATCCTCATCAAGATCATCATCGCTATCATCTTCCGAAGATAGGTATCTCAACAACTTGCGAAAGAATGTACGAACCATTTGATCAAACTTGCAATTAACTCAACCTGTCATCATACATGTTATATGTCAATAAATGTTATAAACGCCAAAAAGTGCCGGTTTTTCAGTGAAAAACGTCAAAAAAAGGTTGAGAGATTAACGAGAACGAAAGAAAACCCAAACTATACCGAAATCTCATTGTCCATATACATGTTATATATTCCTTCTCAAAAAGATTAGTACACTAAGCTAACTGAGTTATAACAAAATGATAATATTTTTAAGTAGTTTGATATTTATACAGTTAACTTTAAAAGTTGATTTTGTGTAATAAGAAAGCACAAGATAAATGCAAAAGTTTGACTTTCTCAATGCCTAACCACTGTTTCTTTTTTATGACCACCATCCACTTTATTCAAATTCAACCACATTGATGTCTTGTATCAAGAATAACAAGTCAACAACCCACAAATTCCAGGTGGGCTTAGGTTTGGGCGTGGCCCCATTGGCGTGGGATTCAGCCCGGGCGTGGGGTGGGGCTACCCACATACCCCTTTGAAATTGGCTTTTGGTCTTGGGTGCCCCCTACTCCACGTGTCGCACCATGCCCCAACCCACGCCCCATCATACCCCACTGTCTAAGTATCTATGAATCATTACAACACCCTAAACATGATCATATCAAGTTATCAATAATAAAAAAATACACTTACAGCTTTAATAATCCAAAGTGGGCCTGTTTGATTGGTGCAACCTTCAGTCAGTACCCAGTAGTGAAGGTTGTTTTTGATTCACTGTATCCATTCACACATACTCATTCACTCAAACAAAACAAATATCATAATATATCAAAGCTGGTCCACATATATAGTAACATCAAAACTCACTTAGTTAGGTGGGTTTAGGGGAAAAAGCAACCAGCAGCAGTGTTGCTGCAGGTTTTTTGGACTGCGTTTTGGACCCGCGAAAACAGCAACAACAGCAGTTTTTTGGGACCGTTTTTTTGGACTGGTGAGTACATGCTGCTGCTAGATGGTAGTAGCTTGCAGTAATTATTGATAGTCACGCCCTTTTAGTACGCCGCAACGCGCACAGGGTATAAAGTTAGTCTGTATAAGAAATTAAATTGCCTAAAAGACTAGTTCTTTTAATTTAAATGCAAACGATTCTCACGGTTATGTATGGTTTTCGATAGGTCGGAACCGGAATCGGAACTGTATATTCACGAAATATAAGAACCATGAACCAACCCTTTTGCCAAAACGGTTCTAACCCTCGGTTCTAAAGAGCCGGTTCCGTGGGTCTTGCGGGCCGTAAGCGTTTATTGCTCACCCCTAATACTTACACCTAGTTTTCCCAACATTCACATGACAAACTCTACCATCTTTGTATACAATAACACAAAAAAAAAAAGAAAGAATCATACCTGTTTGAATAAAATAAGCTTACAGAACGCAGCCCTTCGAAATCCAAAACCTACATTTTATACATTTCATGAATTAACAATCAAAACTAAAAATCCAACAAAAGTTTGAATAAAATAAGCTTACAGAACGCAGATGGATGGAGATGTGAAGGATGAATCAATTGATATTTCCACTGATTAAGAAAAATCATTTTCAAATCGGAACCCTAGTTTCCAATAGAAGCCGCATCATTGCCTATGTTTACAAATCGAACTCGGAACCCTCCACAATTTACAAATCAGAACCTGGGAAGTGAGAACTTGATGGTAGTTTTGCTTAATTTGTTGATGGTAGTCGATGTGCAGAAGAAAGAGGGGCGGGAGAAGGTGTGGTTGTTGGAAATGGGGGAGCTACAGGAGCTTTTTATATGTATAAAAAGTTACTGTACCTCTTTTTTAATATTTAAGGTTAGGGTATACATATAATGGACTGGTTGGAGTAAGTTTTTAGAACATTTTTTTATACTTTAGAGATAGTGATAGTTTTGATGGAGTGAATGTGAATGCTCTAAGTTCTTTATGGTAATACCGAATTCTAGGGTAGAGAATTCGTATGGACAGAGAGATGTATAGGAAGCAATTTTGATGATGTTATGGTTATGATAATTGTGTAATCCTTAACCTCTCTAATTATCTCCTTATATATACATCCAAGAGGAAACCCATTTAGTTAATAAGGATAATATGATCCATCAACCATTACCAACTAATTTTATAATAGGTTTAATATATGTTGATCTAGATATTATATAAATAATTATACGGCTACAAAGATTAGATATCATATTATAATATATTTAATCTTATGAGTTAAGTTCTTATGAAAATAAAATTATAGTACGAAACGTATGAAGTGAAAGAAAGTCAAAAAAGTGGCGGTGGCATTTTGGTAATTATCAGCAACTTCAAAATTACTCTAGTAGAGTAATTTTGAACTTCTGTAGGGTAATTTTGTAAAAGCTCAAGTAGAGTAATTTTGGTCATGTAGGGTAATTATCAAAATTGTAGGGTAATTATCAAAATTACACTAACCCCCCCACCCCCCCAAAAACCTAAAAAAACCTACCCCCCCCCCACCCCCAAAAACCTAAAAAAACCTAACCCCCCCCCACCCCCAAAAACCTAAAAAAACCTAACCCCCCCCCCACCCCCAAAAACCTAAAAAAACCTAAACCCCCCCACCCCCACCCCCACCCCCAAAAACCTAACCCCCCCCCCCCCAACCCAAACTAAAAGCTAAAAACTAAACCATAAAGCTAAACCCCATAA
This sequence comes from Helianthus annuus, assembly GCF_002127325.2. Taxonomy (NCBI): domain Eukaryota; kingdom Viridiplantae; phylum Streptophyta; class Magnoliopsida; order Asterales; family Asteraceae; genus Helianthus; species Helianthus annuus. The sequence continues at coordinate 85,944,781 of NC_035445.2, read as the reverse complement.
CTAAATGCTAATAAAATTACTCTACAAGACATTTCCCAAAATTACCCTACAGAAGTCAAAATTACTCTACTAGAGTAATTTGATAATTACCCTACATTTCTCAAAATTACTCTACAGATGCTCAAAATTACCCTATTGATGCTCAAAATTACCCTACAGATGCTCAAAATTACCCTACTAGAGTAATTTTGAAGTTTTTGATAATTACCAGATTGCCACCGCCACTTTTTGCTTTTCCCCAGTACAGTACTTTTGAAATTGCTGATAATTACCATATTGTCACCGCCACTTTTTGACTTTTCTTTCAATTCGTACAGTTCGTACGTTTATTTTATTTTTATTTGATCTTTTACCTTAATCTTATATGGGGTCTAAGTTCTTTCATCTTGGTCCGTGATTTTGAATTGTAAGATTTTTCTGTGATATTCTTGAATTTTTATTTGATTATGTTTTAATTGTGTGAATGTGTGAATCTGAATTTTATTAATAAGATAAATTATTAGTTGTAGTGGGAGACTCAACATATCATATGTGATGGAAAGGGGCTAGCAACCTTTTTTTGTTTTTCTAAAAGGTGTTCAGATTATGATACATTGACACCCCATGAGAAAGTTTTTACGTATGTAACTTGTGGTACAAATGGTACAGATAAGACAAAACCTTTCTTGTTATATTTGGTCGTTAAAAAGGGTTTCATATTCTAGTAGAGTGATTAGGTAACCAACAAACCTCACGTAGAATTCTTGTGTGTTGTTTTGTTGATTATTTATTCATTTACATATTTATATATTGTTGTTGTAATTTACTTTTATTTCAATTATTTATTCATATATTGTTGTTGTAATTTACTTTTATTAACAGTAATAACAATGAGACGTATCTATGATACAAACCAATTTTAAGTAAAACATTGCATAGTCACTTATACATATGGATGAAAGATAAAAAAAAACGGTAAAAGTCGTTTAATACAAAAAAAAAAAAAAAAAAAAAAAAAAAGTTGGTGTGATATAATAAACGTATATACATGTTATCTAATGATCATAAATTATTGAAAAGTGTAGAAATCTGTTCGTGTAAAATAAATAAAAATTCCTTTATTAACTTGAATTACAGAAACAAATCAGAATGAAATGGAACTACAATACAATTACAACTGAAAAATAGAAATACAAGAACCGAAAACACGAACAGACGAAACTGTTCTTGGCTGAGGATCGTGTTAGACACGGGTCCCTTAAAACAAATTTCGTGTCTCCCAGGAGAACACGTTTGTTTCCAGGATACAACAGCCGCAAGCAGTTGCACTGCCGGTCTTGACTCCAACCCGAATGTATACCTTGAAGCTTGAAAGAGTATAGAAGAATTCTTGCAGAGAGAGATTGAAATTGCTATGTAAGTCGGTGTAGTTCTTCAACAGGGGTACCACCCTATTTATACTAGCTGGACTTGAAGAAACTGAAAAACGAATTTAATGGGTGAATTAAACTGCATTAAACGTCTTCAATGCACTTTAATTCGTCATTAAATTCTCAGTCAAACGCATTAACTTCGTCAGTTTCAAATGCTGAATGTAACTGTACTGGCATTAACTGCAGTAGGAAGCTTATGCGAGCGCGCGCAAGACACATTGGTGCGTACGTGCAGGTCTGTACGCTCATGCGCGGTGCGTCCGTTTGGCTCACTTCCATGCGCGCATGCGCCACAGTCCCATGCGCACATGCGCGTGTGCGCCACGTCACCTGGTAGTCTCTACGAGCACGCCACACAGTCGCGCCGTTTTGGCTCACCTAGGTGCGCCGCGCACGTCACCTCAGTGCCCATGCACCAGGAGAACACGTTTGTTTCCAGGATACAACAGCCGCAAGCAGTTGCACTGCCGGTCTTGACTCCAACCTGAATGTATACCTTGAAGCTTGAAAGAGTATAGAAGAATTCTTGCATAGAGAGATTGAAATTGCTGTGTAAGTCGGTGTAGTTCTTCAACAGGGGTACCACCCTATTTATACTAGCTGGACTTGAAGAAACTGAAAAACGAATTTAATGGGTGAATTAAACTGCATTAAACGTCTTCAATGCACTTTAATTCGTCATTAAATTCTCAGTCAAACGCATTAACTTCGTCAGTTTCAAATGCTGAATGTAACTGCACTGGCATTAACTGCAGTAGGAAGCTTTTGCGCGCGCGCGCGCGGTGCGTCTGTTTGGCTCACTGCCATGCGCGCATGCGCCACAGTCCCATGCGCACCTACGCGCGTGCGCCACGTCACCTGGTAGCCTCTACGAGCACGCCACACAGTCGCGCCGTTTTGGCTTACCTAGGTGCGCCGCGCACATCACCTCAGTGCCCATGCACCATGCGCAAGACTGCCACATCATGCGCCACATCACCTACCACTTGGTCCTTGCAACCCTTGTGCTTCACCACGCACACGCGGTCAAAAATACAAAAGCGGCTCTCAAGCGGGCGAAGTGCAAAGTGCGCCATCAAAACGCCACATTGCGCCTCATCGCTCACGCCACGCGCGCGCACGTGTGCATGTGCGAGTTAGGGTCCCTTCGCGAGTACACTAGTGAGTGCTTCCATGAAACAATAAGAATGGAGAGTTCCCACTTAAATACCCCTTTAAGTTTCATCTCTCATCCGATGTGGGACAAGGTGCCACTTTCCCACATATTTTAGCATTCAAGTTTCAAACACCAAACTTTGAGCATCGATATCTCATTCATCTTAGCTCTGTTTTGGACGTGGTTTAGTTCGTTGCGAAGTCCTTCCAACGTAGAACACAAACCCACAAATAAATATATAAAACCCGCTCATTTTATTATATTTATTTCTAGTCCAAAATAAGAAAAAAAAATCATTTTCCTACATTTATGAAAAATGTTATTTTCACAAAATTTCCAACAAAAAGTTAATTACAAACAAATACAAAATGGTGTCTCTAACACCCTACTTTCATTCTCAAAGAGAATTACATGTATTGCTTAATTAAAACAAAACTAGAAAGTTTGTAACCCTAAATTTATTTTATAAAATAGATGTAGAGATCATTGTAATTTTTCATCACCTCTAAAAAAAATAAAAGATTCTAATTTATGAACGTGGGTCAGCTTTAACCTAAACACCTTAACTCCCCGTGTTCTTTATTTTTCGTACTTGTGAATAGCTAACACATATTAGTATCTCTACAATAAAGAGTTAAGTTTTATGTATTCCATAAAGATACAACAAAGATTTACAATTAAAACTAAACAAAACTAATTAATTCTGAAATGTCTAATAATACTTTGAAGATAATACCATAACACTACTTGGTGTTCACCATGTTGATGTATTCCTGATGTTCGATTATGTTTTTTCACAATATTCAATATATTTAGTGAATAAAACAGATTTTGTTCCGGTTGTAAGACCGCGGTGTGTGGACTTGGGTTTGGGGTGTGGGAAACCCACCCAAGCCTTGCATGCCATCCCCTATGGGCTTGGCTTTGCCCTTCTGGCGTGGCTATGTAGCCTGGTGTGGGGCGGGAAGGGGGGGGTGATGTGGTTTACTGTGATTGGCTGGGCATATTTGACCCAAAAAAGAAAGCCACGCCACCCCACACCCAAAAAAAGCCACGCCCAGCCATGTGGAGCCCACCTCCGTCACATGTCAACCCAAGCCCCCCAACCTAAGCCCACACACCCCATAGTCTAAGATGGGTTTCCTTGTGTTAACATAATTAGACATCCCGATATTTACATGATGGGTTGTAAGATGATGTTATACAAATGAAAAAAAACTTTACTAGAGAGTTGAGTGTGAGGAGAAGACCAAACGTTATATGAGTTCAACCATCAACCTGAGACGCGAGAAAGAGGAGAATAGAAAGTTAAGGAGCAACAAGGTAGGTCATGAAAAGGAGTGGCAGGGAGCACATCGTAAGAGGAACCCTAGGTATGGTCGTCGTAGGCTGTTTGATCAGAAGGAGGTTATATGGCGACTACCTTCTTTGTATAAATCTTCTATGGGTTTACGATAGCAATCGCTCATGGAATGTCTTCCAGCATTGTGGTAAATTGGAGGATAAGTTTGTCCGTAAAAAGAAAGACGTTGGAGGTAATGTTTTTTGTTTCATCGGGTTGTTCGGTATTGAGGGAGAGAAATGGAAGTGGAGGAGGAGTTGCAGTGTCACACCCCGACCACGTAAAACAACAAAACGTGGCGGAAACGTCGGGGAGTGTTGTAACAGAATCATTGTTTCACAACCATGGATAAAATAATTTTGTTTTATTGAATCATTGAAGTCTTTGTTCTATTACAAATCAGATAAATACAAATATTATCTTTCAAGTTTTAAAGTTGCTAAGGCACGAGTCCATCCTAAGTGTAGCATGTATCAACAATCATCATAAAACAGCACCGGAAACATGTGTAAAAATAGGTACGTCAGCATAAAAATGCCTGTGAGATACATAGGTTTTATTGATTTTAGGATTCATGACTTATGAGTTTAAAGAAAAATGTTTAAGAAAAGTAGTCATGATCCTTGAAAAGGGTTTTCTTTTACAAATCATTTATAAGAAATCAGATGGTATAAAATAATAATACATAGGAAATTAAATGAGTAAGTAAAATGAGTTTTTATAAAATATATTGTTTGAAAAACAATATTTTGATAAAGAGGTTTATAGTATATATAAAAATATACTTTGGTTTTAAGAAAAATTGAAAAAGTAATATATTAAAATATATTTCAGTTCCAAAATCGTTAACCCGAGTGAACTAAATAACGCCACGGTATGTAATGTGATGAAAACACTTATATATAAGAAGTACCAACGGCGTATCTACCATGTTTTCATCACATCACACCCGTCCCGTTATCTAAACACTAACCAAATCCCAATCGTTAGACAAATAGTATATTAAATATACCTTAGTTGTTTAAAATAATAATTTTCAGTAGTATATCAAAAGTATACTTTGGATTTATAAATAACATATTAAGCTATGTTTTGGATTACAAATAACATATTAAACTATGTTTTAGATTTGAAAATAACATATAAAACTATGTTTTGGATTTTTAACAAAATATATGTTGGTTTTGTACAATATCACATATGAGAGCATATCAAACTATACTTTTGGGAGTATAACTAAATATACAAAAATAATGTGATTTAAGAATTCATTCAGACCTAGTGCATCAAAATACACCTTTGAGACTATAGAGATGCCACAAAGGCAATCCCTATTTGGATGGAGAAACAAATTGGTTTCAGACTTTCCATGACAACAGGAACGAGGTGTCAAATCCTATAGCGCTATATCATACTACCAACCGGCCTGGTGAACCAAATAAGTACTATTCCAAACATTAATTTTTATAATCTTTAAGAAGATTTTAGAGTTTAAACCATAAATAATCATTCAGTTTGTATAAAGATAAGTACTAGTATGTATAATAATTATACTTTTGAATACAAGAACATAACAAATAGGTACACATGTTTCACCCCAAATCAGTTGAAAACAGTAAAAGAGGGGACTACGTACTCACTTGAGAGTGCTTATGAGTCTTGAACAACTACCAAGCAAGCTAGAGGGAGCACTGATGTGTGTAAAATGCAACATATAAAACACATCAATTAAGGCATAAAACTAACCCTTTTTAAGTACTAATGTTGGAAAAAGAGTGTTTTTGTCTTCCTTTTGTATTTTCAGGATGAAATGAGCTCAAAATCATAAAAGAAGCAAAAAGACCACTAATTCTACCATAAATACAAGAAAAGGGACAAAAGTAAACTGCCCGGACCCTCAACGGCACCTCCCAAGACAAAGAGAAGAGAACAGAAGTCTGAACACGCCCCGTGTCCAGTGAACACGGGGGCGTGCCCAGGAAGCAGCAGAAAAGACAAACCAGTAGAAGCTTCCATTGCTCACCACGGGGCCGTGCCCAGCGGACACGGGGGCGTGTTGAAAGTACAGCAGGCGCATTAATTGTAATTCGCAATTACAATTAATGAAGAGAGAGAATGTCAGACGGGCACGGGGCCGTGTCCAGCGGACACGGGGCCGTGTCCAGCGTTCTGTTCAGCCTATAAATAGAGGAGCTTGGTTTCATTCTCTCTCATCCCTTGGCACACCACCTCTCTCACACTTCATCCACCACCCATCACCACCATAACACCATCATCCACCACCATCATCCATTGTCCATCATAGAGTGTGTGAGTCGTCTCGGGATCCAAGATTGATCGTAAGAGTTCTTGACAATCAAGGCCATGTTTGCCTAAGTCTCTTACATCACTTGGTGAAGACAAGTGTTTAGTATAATACTTTTTATTTTTAATCTTTTGCACTTTTTATTTGGTTTTGTATTAATGACTTTAATAACTAGTTACTTATGTTGAAGGTGATCTTTCCTTATCGTTTGTCCGTGGTGTCTTGGCATTATTTTACTGTCTATATAAAATAAAAGATTTTCACCATTCATATCTCCACGGTCTATATGGAGGTATGTTGGCTACCTGGTCGGGGGTTAAGGGAACGGTTTGGTAAAGGTCTTGCCCTTGTTCAGCGTTTAGAGGTCCTGCTTGGGACCTGGGTCAAATTTAGTAGGATCTCCTTCAATGCCCATAGGTATTGGATGGCGGGGATCCAAACTCTTTGACCCCCTCATAAGCTAACTACTATTAATACTATAACCCGGCTATTTAGGACTGTATCCCTGCTGACTCAGACTACTTAGCCGAGGGTAACGTCACCGCCGAAAACGGGGCCTACCATAATTTGCATTAATAACTTAATTCATTATCTTTCAATAATCCGACCCTTTAGGATTGTATCCTTGCTGACTCAAACTACTGGGTTGAGGGTAACGTCGCCTTCGAAAAAGGGGCCTACTACAATAACTAAGATAATCTCTTAAACAAGTGCAAAAGTGCGAAAATAATCAAAGGTTATACTAATACACGTGTCGGATCCAAGTGATTCATCTTGTCTATCTGTTTTTATTTTATTTTTATTTTTCAGCACTTAGTTAGTTTTTATTTTTCTTAGTTTAAAACATTTTTCTAACTTTTTGATTTGATTAGACGTTGAGGATAAACCGGTATTAAAAGCTCTTGTGTCCTTGGACGACCTCGGTATCTTACCAACACTATACTACGTCCACGATGGGTGCACTTGCCCATATGTGTGCTTAGTGTTAGTAAATATCGTGTTTTATAAATTTAAAACTTGGCTAAAAGTGTAAAAAGGGCTTAAATAAACATCTAAAAACATATATACACTAACACGCATCAAGTTTTTGGCGCCGCTGCCGGGGACACAAGGATTTTAAGAAAGCTTAAAATCGACGGCCTAATCAGTTTTTCAAAACCTTTTCAAAACGCGCGCATTTTTTTCTGCATTTTAGTTTAGTTTTGCATTTACAGTAGCTTGAACACGGGGCCGTGCTCGCTGAACACGCCCCCGTGCTGCATATTTTTAGAGTAGATACCCAGATACAGAGTCTGACCACGGGGCCGTGTTCACTCAACACGCCCCCGTGCTCAACGTGACCAGTTAATTTAATTAAAACGCCCAGATACAGTCCCTGAACACGGGGCCGTGTTCACCCAACACGGGGCCGTGTCCAGCTTCTGTTTCCGTCTTATTTTTGTTTTCTGGTCCCGAGACTCAGTTGTAGTCTGTTGAGTGATTCCTATGGATCAATACTCAAGAGATTACAACTACACCTATGATGAGGATGATTATAGAGGTAATTATTGCACTAATTGTCGTAATGCACGCTCGGTTCAATATAATAACTCATATCAACCATCCAATTCATACAACCATTATGAGGAGCCCAGGTACGAGCCACCAACTTCATACACATCCTATGAAGACCAAAGGTATGAACCTCCTTCCTCATACTCATATTTTGATGGACCAAGGTACGAGCCTTCATACTCATACTTTGAAGATTCAACATATGAGCCACCACCTTCATACACTTATTATGAGGAACCATGGCGTGAACAACCCACCTCATATGAGTACTATGAAGAACAAAGTTTCGACCCTTATCCATCATATACTTATAATGAAGAACAATGGTGTGAACCATCTACTTCATATGAGTACTATGAGGAACCAAGGATCGAACAACCGGATTCAAGCTTAGAGGATCCAAATTCTTTCAATCTCACCGAAGTAACTAATAGGATATTAGAACACATTAAAACTATCGAACGTTGCATGAAAGAATCTCGCGCAAGGGAAGAGGAATCCCGTGCAAGAGAAGAGCTAAAAAATGATAATAACGTAGAGATAGTTGAAAATGTAAAAATGGAAGAACAAGAAAGTGAAAAACAGACACATGAGTTAAACAACGAAAATGGTGAGTCCGATAATGTTAAAATTCAAGAAGAGTCTAATTTAGAGGAAATTATTCTCTTGTCACCTACTTTCGAAAACCATTGTTTAATAACCCCTCATGCCAAGTTTTTAAAAGAGTTAAACACTAGTGCTAAAATCAAAGAAATAGTAAGTGTTAAGTTAACTAATGATCAAACCTCGCTAATAAAGGAAGATCCTTTTGAAATTAACATCACACCGGTTCCATGTTTCTTTCAAAATTCATTTATTAGTAATGTCACTATTGATAAAGATCTTTGTGTTAACATAATGCCCAACTACATTTTTGAAAAGTTAAGTATTAGTGATTTTACTCCACTTCGAATACCCATTTTTCTATCCGACCGAAAAGTAATGAAATCAATCGGTGTAGTCGAAGATATTTTGGTTCAAACAAATCAAATGGTAATCCCAACCGACTTCGTCATCTTAGATGATGCCCCCTAGTCTTGGGAAAACCTTTTGTACAAACTCACAAAGCTTTGAAAAACCGGAAATTCAACAATCTAACTCTTCAATTAGGGGCATTCAAAAGGAGCATAGATCTTGAGCGCTCAATGAAATATCCTTTTGGCAACAATGACCCCCTAATTGAAGATGAAGCTGAACCACCTGATACAAACCACGAGGAAGACCACTTTGTCGACGAAGAGGTAGCCATAGAACAAACTTTTAAAGTTCTTGATCTAGATGAGCCACGAAATAAGGTGTCTCCTAAAGACCCAACCATCGAGCTCAAAGAACTCCCTCAGGGTTTGGAATATGCTTTTCTAGGCAAAGATGGTAGTTTACCTGTAATTATTTCGTCTAAATTAACTAGCATAGAAAAAGAAAAATTAGTTAACCTACTTAAAAAACACAAAAATGCGATCGCTTGGAAGCTTGTAGATATTAAGGGAATAAGTCCTTCCATGTGCACGCACAAAATTTTAATGAATGATGACTACAAAACGGTGATTCAACCACAACGAAGAGTGAACCCCAATGTTCAAGAAGTGGTTAAAAATGAAGTCATCAAACTACTCGACGCCGGACTAATCTACCCTATCTCCGATAGCCCGTGGGTAAGTCCCGTCCAAGTAGTCCCAAAGAAAGGAGGTATGACGGTAATAACTAACGAGAAAAATGAATTAATACCCACAAGAACCGTCACAGGATGGAGAGTCTGTATAGACTATAGGAGATTAAATGAAGCAACGAGGAAAGACCACTTTCCTTTGCCCTTCATTGATCAAATGCTAGAAAGATTATCCGGTCATAAATTTTATTGTTTTTTAGATGGTTTTTCAGGTTACTTCCAAATACCGATAGCACCAGAAGACCAAGAGAAAACAACTTTCACATGCCCCTACGGAACTTTTGCATATCGACGCATGCCATTCGGTCTATGTAATGCGCCTGCAACATTCCAACGTTGTATGGTCGCCATTTTCCATGATATGATTGAAAAAACCATGGAAGTCTTCATGGATGACTTTTCCATCTTTGGAGACTCATATGATCAATGCCTCGATAATCTTGAACGAATGCTATCCCGATGTGAGGAAACTAACCTCGCCCTTAACTGGGAAAAATGCCATTTCATGGTAACAGAGGGAATAGTACTCGGACATAAAATCTCAAGCGAAGGAATGGAAGTTGATCGAGCAAAAATTGAGACTATATCTCGATTACCTCCTCCATCCTCCGTGCGAGCAATCAGAAGTTTCCTAGGGCATGCCGGATTCTATAGAAGGTTTATCAAAGACTTTTCGAAAATTTCAAGACCTCTAACAAAATTGCTTGAAAAAGATGCACCCTTCATCTTTGACAAGGAATGCAATCAAGCATTTCTAACCCTCAAGGAAATGCTAGTCAATGCACCTATCATGATAGCACCAGATTGGAAATTTCCTTTCGAAATCATGTGCGATGCAAGCGACTTTGCTGTTGGAGCAGTATTGGGACAAAGAAAAGAAAAACATTTCCACCCAATTTATTATGCTAGTAAAACTCTAAATGATGCACAAGAAAATTATACAACTACAGAAAAAGAGTTACTAGCGGTGGTGTTTGCTTTTGATAAATTTCGTTCTTATCTTGTTCTTTCTAAAACAATAGTTTATACAGACCATGCAGCCATCAGGTACCTCTTCAAGAAGCAAGACGCAAAACCCCGTTTGATAAGGTGGATTCTACTCCTCCAAGAATTCGACATTGAAATCAAGGACAAAAGAGGAGCAGAAAACACTGCTGCAGATCACCTCTCACGCTTAGAAGACCCAGCTTTGGAGACAACCAGGGACGAGCAAATCAACGAAAAATTTCCCACGGAGTCCCTGGAAATGATGGAAAGCAGACAAGAACCATGGTATGCCGACTACGCTAATTTCTTAGCCAGTGGTATAGTCACCAAAGGATGGCCACATCATCAAAGGAAAAAATTCTTTGCTGATGTAAAGCATTACTTTTGGGAAGACCCCTATCTTTTCAAAATGTGTGCCGATCAACTCATCCGAAGGTGTGTCCATGGTAATGAAGCACGAAGAATACTCCGTCATTGTCATGAAAGTCCATACGGAGGACATCATGGTGCCGCAAGTACCGCGAGAAAGGTATTTGATTCGGGATTCTACTGGCCAACCATTTACAAGGATGCACAAAACCTTGTAAAGACATGTGATGCTTGCCAAAGGTCAGGTAATATTTCTTCCAAAAACGAAATGCCTCAAAATGGCATACTCGTTTGTGAAATCTTTGATGTGTGGGGACTCGATTTCATGGGACCTTTCCCACCTTCAAAAGGAAACAAATATATACTTGTGGCAGTCGATTACCTGTCTAAATGGGCAGAGGCCGAAGCTCTTCCAACAAATGATGGAAGAGTAGTGGTAAAATTCCTAAAAAAATTGTTCTCTCGTTTCGGGACACCAAAAGCTTTAATAAGTGATAGAGGTACCCATTTTTGCAATCATCAACTCGAAAAAATATTAACAAGGTATGGGGTCTATCACCGGGTCTCAACAGCATATCATCCTCAAACAAATGGGCAAGCCGAAGTGACGAATCGAGGTTTAAAACGAATACTTGAGAAAACCGTAGGGATAAATAAAAAAGAATGGGCTGACAAACTAGACGACGCTTTATGGGCTTTTCGAACCGCTTATAAAACCACTATAGGCACAACCCCATATAAACTAGTCTATGGAAAAAGTTGTCACTTGCCAGTAGAAATCGCTCACAAAGCCTACTGGGCAATAAAAAACGTAAACTTAGACTTAGAAGTTGCCGGTAAGAATCGATTTTGTCAAATAAACGAATTAGAAGAACTTAGGAATTATGCATATTCTAACTCCGAAATTTATAAAGAAAGAATGAAAAATTTGCATGATAAATATATTAAATCTAATGAATTTCGGGTTGGAGACCAAGTTCTATTGTTCAATTCGCGACTTCGATTGTTTCCTGGTAAGTTAAAATCTAGGTGGTCGGGACCTTTTTCAGTCACCCATGTTTTTCCACACGGTGCAGTAGAAATTAAAACTCGAAATGGGATACCATTTAAAGTCAATGGCCAACGGCTGAAACTCTACAGAGGATCCATTGAGGATGAAGAAGAGGAAATCGCACTTCAAACGGTCAACGAATAAACTCATACCCGGCATGTTACAGGTAAGTATACATTCGAAACCAGTAAAATCATCTAACCACTATTCGGAAATAAGGGGCATGCACACGAGCACGTTAAAAAAAAAAAAAAAAAAAAAAAATTTCAAAAATTTCACCCGGCACGGGGCCGTGTCCACTGGACACGGGGCCGTGTCGAGGCGACTGTCGGGATAAAACCCTCTTTCTCTATCAGTTACACCATTCCACACGCCCCGTTTCGCCGAGAACTCTCTGGTTTAGAGCGATTTTCTGCCGATTTCGAACGTTACCACCAAGCCTAACAACGTCAAGGTATGATTCTATCCTTCTTAGTAGTTAGATTAGTTACTTGCATGTAGTTAAAACATCAAAAATTGGGGGAAATCTAGGGTTCTTCATGTTCATCCGGATCGAACTAAAAATTTTTGATGAAAATTGTTAGTAGTAGTTTAGAATAGAGTAGTAGGGAGTAAATAGACATGTATTGTTGATAGATTTGTCCGATTTCCAACTAAAAACACAAAACCCTTGTTCTTGAACCGAAAAACACAAAATTGAAAGGGTAAATGGTTTGATTTTGGAAAAATGACACTTAGGGTTTCATTTTCGGGGGAAACCGCTGCTATTAGGCTAAAAATTTTCAGGTTTTCGAAACCGGGACGAAAAATGAAAATTAGGTGTTACAGACGCCTGAACACGGGGCCGTGTTCGCCGAACACGGGGCCGTGTCCAGCCCACTGTTTGCAGTTTTCAACCCGAATTTCCATGTTTCGCACTAACTTTTGTTGTATTCTTTTCAGATGTCCAAATTCACACGGTTCAATGCCAGCGAACTTGACGCCAGGGCTCGCTACGAGGTCCTACAAACAAGGCCCGAAGAGTATCCAAGGCGGGCATGTACCGATCTTTTGACAATGGTAAACCAACTGGACCGCTTCAACAACATAGTGACGGGTCCACTGCACGTTGCATTGACTACCCGACTTCGGTCGGTCCATCAATGCACATTGGAGTTCTATAGCACGTTCATCTTCAGCTCGAGACGCGACCCGTTTGATCACGAGGCGGTCGAGTTTCGATGTGGGGGTACGACCTATAGAACCTCCATGGCGCAGTTCGGATCAATCATTGGGCTGTACAAAGACGAAGAAGCGGGGAATGAAGAGAATACCGGGGGATTGCGAGACTTGGACGCAACAGAACGCCAAGCCGCATGGGCTCAAATCGGTGAGGGGATCTACAACTCCAGCAGCACAAAGAGTACCAAACTGAGAGACCCGTTATATCGCTACATCCACAGGCTCCTCACGTACTCACTGAACCAACGTCACGACAGTAGTGGCGTTGTTGGGGTTAGAGATTTGGTTGTCCTTCACTGCATCCACAACCGGAAGCCTCTCGATGTTCCTTACCTCCTACTGCGGAACATGCACTTGAACCGCCTTGCCTCTGCTCCTACACCAATCTTCTTCGGGGGATGGGTGTACCGTCTTTTCAAGCACTTCGCAAACATCCCGAAGTCCTTCGAAAGGAGTCCATGGTCGGGACGGGTTGATTACCATATCTGCCGGGCCATGAACTTACTCTATGAAGCGGAGGACGGGACGGTGAGCTTTCAGAGGACGCAAGGCTACGCATGGAACCCGCAAGAGGCTCTAGTTCTTCATGCACCACCTCCACAGTACCAATACCCTCCCCAAGGCGAACAGGGTCAATCCTCCTCTCAAGGAGGCGGTTTTCCTAATTTCCAAAGTTTACATGATCTTTTGCAGGAAAACCTCATGTGCACCCGGAACACCTACAACCTCGCCAACAACACACACCTCCGGGTAGGAGCTATCGAACGCAGTGTCAACGATATACAAGATGATATCGGTAGCATCCGGGAGTACATGGCGAGGCAGGGAGGCGGAGGTGAAGACAGTGATGAAGATATGGAGTAGGAGGCTGGGAGGAGCAAAGGGCTAGCTGGTGATGAGCCCACAGGTTTGATTACCCTTCTTATCCATCGAACAATTCGTGGCCTGCGTGCCATTTGTCAAGACAATTTACTTTCCTTAACTACTTTTTATCTTTATCTTGTTTTTACTTTATGTTTGGATAATATTTGACTATGGTAAGATTAGGATGATTTGTGCTTGGTTGGATGGTATTGAATGCTTGAACAGGTGCAATGCAAGGGTTAGAATGCTAAACATTAGCACTCGCAGCCCTAGGAGGAAGAAACCGGGAGAAAACCCCATTTTTTCTGGCTAACAGACTGTCCACACGGGGACGTGTCCAGCCGACACGCCCCCGTGTCCATCTCCCAGTTCTGCTGTTTGGCTACTGACCTGCAGATTTTTGTCGGACACGTGGCCGTGTTCACCCAACACGCCCCCGTGTTCACCCTCTGTAAGTTTTTCGTTACTGGCAGTTCGCCACGGGGCCGTGTCCAATGGCCACGGGGCCGTGTCCAGAGCGCCAGTAACACAAATCTTTGTTTTTAAACACACTTTTACATATTCTAATCAACCAAACTCTTTTGGACACATTGAGGACAATGTGTAAATTAAGTGTGGGGGGGATGCTAAAACCTTGGAATTTTGCAAAATCCTAAAACAAGCCTTACACAAAACTCTATTGGAACCGCTAAACACCCCAAATTTTTTCAAAAAAATTTTTTTATTTACTTGTCTTAGTTTAAGTTGGGAATAACAAGTTATAAAAGGGTTATATTTTTACAAACTTACAACCGATAGCGTCGTGATAAAAAGAACTAACATAAGAAAACTATGAACCGGTATAACAAGTCTAGCTAAAATTCGATTATATATGCTTGGTCACATTAAAAACCCATTCCCACAAAAAAGTGAGTTTTGAGCCTTTATTGAGCATAAAAATACACATATTTAGATTAAATGCTCATTTTTCGTTTCTTGTGTGAATAGCCGCTCGGTCTTTACAAATCTAGAACTTGCCACGACGATACATTCCCGGTCCTTACCAACTTAAACCCAAGTAAGTAAATGATGGAGGCATTAGGACTAACTATTTTCTTTCAAAACCATTATTTTTCAATTTTTTTTACCTACCCAAAATCCCCCTAGAAAACCCCTTTGAGCCTAAACCTTTCATTTCATTACCTCCAAAACAATTTTTTTTACCCACCAAAAACCTTTTTCATTTTTTCACCTTTATTTTAGTAACAAACTCGGTTTTTCATAAACATACCCTTTACGTGACAAAAAAAAAAAAAAAAAAAAAAAGAATGAAGTCAAAAACAAACATAGGCTACAAAAAGCTTGTTTGGAGAAATACTTCAAAAATAAATGTCACCAAAAATAAGGTATTTCACGAAAACCGACACTTGTTACGATTTTCGCCCTTTTTACTAACCACTAACCAACCACCCACCTTTAAACCCAAGCCTTCACCCCAAAAGACCTCTTGATATTTACAAAGGTAAAAAGTTAAAAAGGAGGAGGATTGATCGCTTGGCAAGCATATGGAGAATGTAAATCCGTGCCGCTCTCGAGCGATTCACTTAAATATACACCTTCGGCCGAGTGATTGAGTGATCTCCCGTGAGGTATGTGAACTTGTATATAAATGGAATTTTAATAAGGCATGCTATGCCCAAATAAGTAGTTTATCTTATGAAAAGTTCAAAATAAACCATGACGAATAAGATTGTAAATAAAATAAAAATAGAACCTATACAAACCTTGGATTCCCGACACTCTAGGACAAGTTAAAAACTTCTCTTCTACCTATTCCATTTGGGAGTGTAAGCCACATTAAAAGAGTTTTGCTTGAGGACAAGCAAAAGTTCAAGTGTGGGGGTATTTGATGTGTGTAAAATGCAACATATAAAACACATCAATTAAGGCATAAAACTAACCCTTTTTAAGTACTAATGTTGGAAAAAGAGTGTTTTTGTCTTCCTTTTGTATTTTCAGGATGAAATGAGCTCAAAATCATAAAAGAAGCAAAAAGACCACTAATTCTACCATAAATACAAGAAAAGGGACAAAAGTAAACTGCCCGGACCCTCAACGGCACCTCCCAAGACAAAGAGAAGAGAACAGAAGTCTGAACACGCCCCGTGTCCAGTGAACACGGGGGCGTGCCCAGGAAGCAGCAGAAAAGACAAACCAGTAGAAGCTTCCATTGCTCACCACGGGGCCGTGCCCAGCGGACACGGGGGCGTGTTGAAAGTACAGCAGGCGCATTAATTGTAATTCGCAATTACAATTAATGAAGAGAGAGAATGTCAGACGGGCACGGGGCCGTGTCCAGCGGACACGGGGCCGTGTCCAGCGTTCTGTTCAGCCTATAAATAGAGGAGCTTGGTTTCATTCTCTCTCATCCCTTGGCACACCACCTCTCTCACACTTCATCCACCACCCATCACCACCATAACACCATCATCCACCACCATCATCCATTGTCCATCATAGAGTGTGTGAGTCGTCTCGGGATCCAAGATTGATCGTAAGAGTTCTTGACAATCAAGGCCATGTTTGCCTAAGTCTCTTACATCACTTGGTGAAGACAAGTGTTTAGTATAATACTTTTTATTTTTAATCTTTTGCACTTTTTATTTGGTTTTGTATTAATGACTTTAATAACTAGTTACTTATGTTGAAGGTGATCTTTCCTTATCGTTTGTCCGTGGTGTCTTGGCATTATTTTACTGTCTATATAAAATAAAAGATTTTCACCATTCATATCTCCACGGTCTATATGGAGGTATGTTGGCTACCTGGTCGGGGGTTAAGGGAACGGTTTGGTAAAGGTCTTGCCCTTGTTCAGCGTTTAGAGGTCCTGCTTGGGACCTGGGTCAAATTTAGTAGGATCTCCTTCAATGCCCATAGGTATTGGATGGCGGGGATCCAAACTCTTTGACCCCCTCATAAGCTAACTACTATTAATACTATAACCCGGCTATTTAGGACTGTATCCCTGCTGACTCAGACTACTTAGCCGAGGGTAACGTCACCGCCGAAAACGGGGCCTACCATAATTTGCATTAATAACTTAATTCATTATCTTTCAATAATCCGACCCTTTAGGATTGTATCCTTGCTGACTCAAACTACTGGGTTGAGGGTAACGTCGCCTTCGAAAAAGGGGCCTACTACAATAACTAAGATAATCTCTTAAACAAGTGCAAAAGTGCGAAAATAATCAAAGGTTATACTAATACACGTGTCGGATCCAAGTGATTCATCTTGTCTATCTGTTTTTATTTTATTTTTATTTTTCAGCACTTAGTTAGTTTTTATTTTTCTTAGTTTAAAACATTTTTCTAACTTTTTGATTTGATTAGACGTTGAGGATAAACCGGTATTAAAAGCTCTTGTGTCCTTGGACGACCTCGGTATCTTACCAACACTATACTACGTCCACGATGGGTGCACTTGCCCATATGTGTGCTTAGTGTTAGTAAATATCGTGTTTTATAAATTTAAAACTTGGCTAAAAGTGTAAAAAGGGCTTAAATAAACATCTAAAAACATATATACACTAACACGCATCAAGCACGGAATCAAATGACACCTAATATTGATAACTACATAAACCGGACCTAAACCGGGAGATCAGATAGTATGAGGTCTCGTGAATCAAATGAGCGTGGGAACTCATATGATATGGTTTAACAAGGCCTACACACTAAAATGAAACCTATCCTAAGTGCTTACGATCCATTATGACCCGTTTAGGTAGCTTGCGCTACTTTAACGCGTCGTTCGCGTAAAACGCGTTTGGACCGCCTAACTAGTCCTATGACAAGTATTATATGCCTAAACATGTTTAATTTTGTTTGCATAATCAGTTAAGTGACAAAATTTGGGTTACATATGCTTAAATATCAATTATGCATAAAAAGAGCATTTTGGTCATTTTCCTAAGGCATATAAACTACCTATCATACAACTACTTAAACTAGGTGACCATAAGGTATAACCTCGGAAGGTTATTCCCTATACAACTATGGTCACTAAACATGTTTGGTCGGACCCTAATGATCGACCAAACGGGTCGTTTCGAAAGTCTAAGCGGGTGTTTAGTCCGCTTGACTTACGACTCTAGACAAGCACTAAACTAAAAAGTGACGAGCTAAACATGCTAAAACATGTTTAGTTAAGTTCGAAAACAGGTTTGGTATCAAAACAAACGGTTTTGATACCTTAAAGTAGTTTGGTTACAAAATACGCGAGAATACACATTTTGGCCGAAACTACGACTCGTCACTAACCTAGATAACGTGGTAATCAGTAGGTATAGTCACTAGGGACTATAACCATCGTGATTACGCTCACGTTATGAAGTTCAAACGAACTTCGTGTTGACCATAAACTGGTCAATGCAGAAAGTTAAACATAGTTTGACTTTTACGATAAAAACGAACAAAAGAACGAAGGAATACTTACAACGGGTCCCCGTAAGCAAATCTTGATCCAAATAGCTCAGGTATGAAGCAAAGGCTTCAACTTAGAGCACATTAGATCAGATTTGTGTGAGGAAGAAGTGAAGTGGGGTGGGCTATTTATAGATTTCATGGAACCGTTAAGATCGTTCGTCGAATAACGTGCTTTAATCTCAACCGTACACATGTGCCCATGGTTTTGTAAAACCATGGGAGACCCTAGAATGGCCCATAGATTGATAAATACCATTGAATACCAGCCCCATGGTTTTGCAAAACCATGGGCTAAAACCATTAACACTTCAAAATTGGACTAGGTTCATTGAATCTGGTCAGAAATTTCAAAAATGGTCCATGCACTTGTAAAACTTGATTTTTGGCACATTTAAGCCCCGTTAACCTCATTTCAAGGCTCTAAAATGATGTTAAAGTATAGGGAACTCAAAAAATGCTCAAAAATATCTCGGATGTCGGCTTGTTTGGTCGTACGGTTGCGTTGTTCGCTTAATTACGACGGAAGTCGTAACGAACGCAAAAACGATCCAAATTAAGCGACGAATGAAATTTTATCATGCCAAACACTAAAATAAAATATTTTAATGCTTACATAAATTTTTGGATGTCCGGATGTATTCAGAACGTAAGATATGCGCGAAAATGCAAACTTGTGCACTTTTTGACGCTTTTAGTCCCTATTGATCAATAAAGTTTATTTTAGCATACCGAACCCCTCAAAGCCTATTTCTAGGCTATGTAAAGGATATTTAGGATATGTTTAACTTATGATCAAGTTCCGAAATGTTCGTTACTATACAAATCGGTATAGTTTCGCAGTTTGACACAATTAGTCCCTACGATCGAACAAACTTGATTTCAACACACCAAACCATCCAAAACTTATTTCTAAGTTATGTGGAGGTTATTTAAGGCATGTTAAGCCTATTTCACTATTCCGGAGTGTTCGTTGCATTAAACTGGTTATATTTACGCATTAGTGCGTGTATAACCCTCAAGAAAGCGATTTAAAGCTTGAAATCGAACAAGGATTGATATGTGCGAACGATACACATATTTTTACAAATTCCAAGTATGAAATACAATATTTCATTGGTTTGGTATTTTTTTGATGGTTGAAGTGACACAGGTGTCACATGTAGGGCATAAAGGTGGATGAGGTTGTGTTGGCGTGTTGCAAGCGAATCTTGCCAAGTTTAACCGGTTTGATACATCCTCATTTACGTTCATGAAGCAGGGTAAACATGCTAATCCTTTTATTTCCAATCAGAATGGGACAATCATAATTTTGAGTTGGATGTTCATGCGGGGAGCACTATGGGTAATTGTTCTTTCAAGGATACGGTGGTGGGAGCTGATTTGGAAGCCTCGATTAAAAATTCGGCTTCTGTATTACTTAATCCGGTGTACACGGAAGCTAGGAAAAGTTGTTGTAATCAATCCCTTGTTGGTAATGTCCTTAACCTATGTATTCTTATGGACATCAAAATTAAAGTAGATGTTTCGGAATTGGAAGGTATTGAGGTTAGCTACATGGGGGGGGGGTATGAAGGTCCTTCACAAGTTCTCGGATTCCAAAAGAGTCAAGTTTTTCCTTTATGAATGTCGTGAGTTATGGATGGATTGGTTCTCAAATTTGTGCCTTTAGCCTGGTCAAATTTTTAGGTGTGGACGTATCAGTGGCAGATCTAGCCCATTAATTTATGGGTATCCCGATTTTTTTTACCGTGCAATCATACAATAATTAAGAAAACGATAATAAATAAAGTAAAACAAATACCTAATAGATTTACCATCTTCTTTTTTCATAGCTTGAAATCGTTCCATCACATCGCCGTCTTTTACTTTATCAAACAATATTTTTTCGACCATACAAACCATATCATTATTTAAATATTCTAGGCTCATTCGATTGCGTAAATCCATCTTGACAAACTTCAATTTAGAAAAACATCTTTCAACGGTTGCAGTTGCAACTGGTAAGACCAAAGATAGCTTCAATACAGGATAAACCAAAGGACAAGAACTGTGTTCCGGTTTCCACCATAAGACGAGCAAGATCACTTATTCAGTTATAATATTGCTTTGGGTCTTGGGCTAACTTTATCAATTATATTTAAGGTCTCATTTCAATCCTATTATTGTTAATTTGGGCTTATTTTATCATTCGGGCTTAATTATTGTACAAATTTTCGGGTTCTAAAATGTTTGGGCTTATAAAAAAATGGGATTTTAGTAATATCAATTATCTTATTTTTTGGTTAGGGGTATCCTTTGTATAAAACCTAAAAAAAATACGAATACGGGGTTGAGCTGTAGCCCGTGCTACGACTAGTAACACTATGGTTCCGCCCCTGGGACGTATTGCTTGGCTTACGATCAAAGATGTACCCCTTACCCTTAGTCTTTGGGATAAACATGTTTTAACCGGATTGGTGAACGGTTTGGAAGACTGGTTCATTTTCGGAGGTTTCCTCGGATAGTGGTAACCTATCTTTCGCCAAAGTTGTGGTGATCGTTTATCAAGGTTTTGTTATTTCGTAGGAGGTGATTGTTCATTCAGTTTTTCAACAGTTTAAGGTATAGGTTATGGAAGAAGAGCATAGTTAGGATCCTCCATGAAAATCGATTATAACAAGTCTACCCTCTTTGGACTTAGAGTTGAGGAAGATGCGGTTAAGAGATGGCTTCTAGGTTTAATTGCAAAGCTCAAGTGCCTCCCTTTTCTTATCTTGGATTATTTGTGGGCGTCAGTATGAATCAATATGAATCTGTTCAGAATTGGAGACTAGTGATTTAGGTTGTGGAAAATAGATTTTCGGTGTTGTTGGTTGGTGTTAGGGTTACGATTTGGAAATCGGTTTTTGAGTACCTTCTCGTCTACGTTTTCTCTTTATATAAAGCTCCCTAGCGGGTTATCCATAAATTAAATGAGATTAGAAAGAAATATTTGTGGGTGGCAAAAAAGATAAGAATAACATCCATTGGGTAAGTTGGGATAAAGTGTTGCTCCAAAAAGCAAAGAGGTTTGGGGCTTTCCTCTTTACAGGACAAAAAGGGCTCTCCAAGCTATTCACGATTATCATAAATTAAAGGGTCCTATTCCAGTTAATTCTAACGCATATGGTATTTGGAAGCAAATTGCTAAATTGGGTTCAGTCTTGACAAAAAAGGAAATGCATTTGGATAAGCGAATAAAAGGTGTCGTGGGTAATGGTTCGCACATAACATTTTAGTTGTACTATTGGGTGGGGTCAAATCCTTTGTGCTATGAGTTCCCGGGTCTGTTCAACTTAGATTCGCATAAGGTGGCCTTTGTTGCTAGTCGGGCGCTGAATGAAGACGTTGGGTAAGGCCCGAGTTGGGCTTGGGTTCGGGAACCGAGATCTATGATGGAGCTGGATGAGTTGGCAAAATGTATTGACTTGATTAGCCGACAACTGTTGTCAAATTCTGAAGATTCATGGCAACGACCTGTATATTTGAATGGCCCATTCTCCGTTCGGTATGTTAAAAAATTGTTGTGACAATCAATCGAAGGTAATGTTTCCTTATTTTTCAATGGAATAATTTGCTTCCCTTGAAAGTGAACATGTTTGGGTGGCGGACGGCTTTGAACCGTCTTCCGACTTTGGATGCTCTGAAAAGAAAGAATGGGAATCTCACTTTGGGAATTTGTCCAGTTTGTGAGGATGGTTTTGAATATGTAAATCGTTTGTTCTCAGCCTGCTCCTCTTTCGGAGTTTGGTTGGGGGTTTCGGCTTGGTACCACCTGCCTCCGGTTCTAGCCTTTGCGGTTCGTGATATTTTGAGCTATAATGAGTCTTTAAAGGTGTCCAAGAATCATAGGAGAATGGTTCAATCGGTAATGCTTCTTGCTTGTTGGGCTATTTGGAGGGCTATGAGCAATCTTGTCTTCAACTAGAAGAAGGCCTAGGTTATTTATGGTTCAAGAATCGGGCAAAGTTGTTTTGTTTATGCATGTTGTATGCGAGCTGCTAGTCTCTTGCTAACTGTTTCGGGTTCGAACAAAAATTGCCTTTCAACTTTTTTTTGATGTTATACGATTTTTTATAATTGTCATCTTTACCTCTATTCCAAATACCAAATACAATGATTAATTTGACGAATATCCATGTATTCTCCATGTTTGTTAATGATATACATGTTTTTTTCCGTGATCACTAAGATCTCATCTAACATACACTTAACTAAGCGTGTGAATTTCTAACACGACTTGAAAACCTGACATAAACCTAACATAAAATTTACGGATTTGGGTTTTAGTCTAAACGGGTTCGGGTCAGTTTTAGGTTGAACCCGCGAACTCGTTAGCTAAACGGGTCAGGTTCGAGTCAACCCGGTTGGGTTGATGGGTTGACCCGTTTATACTATTTATGTTGTATTATATTTTTTTACAATATGTTTTATGTTATAAATTGAATTGGGTGTGTTTTTATATTATAACTTAAAAATAGAATTGAGATAAGATTTTATAATTTAAACGTAATTGTATTATATGCATTTGTGTTTTTTTAGTAAATTTGAATTCTAATATATTAATTTGCAGAAAAAATTAAAAAAAAAAGTTCGGGTTGAACAGGTCGTGTTTGTGTCAACCTGTGAATATTCGGGTCGTGTTCGGGTTTATATGCATGACACGGTTTTTGGGTTCGGGTAGTGTCTGGGTTTGTCTAAAGTTTTCGGGTCGGGTTGAACCCAACAATCTGCGAACACGACCCGTTTATTCATAACTCATAAGTGAAAGTTTTTCAACTTAGTTTATTTGTGTGTTTTTATTTTGATTTTAAGTTTCCTTAGTGTTCATTGATTAAATTGAGTCAACTCGCATCCTAAATGATAAGAATCGGCCAAATTGGATTATTGATTTGATTAATCAGGTGCTATATTAACATCTACAACATGCCAAAATCATCAGTGATGATCTGATGTGGTGCTAAAGCCTAAAGCAGTCATATTTAGGGATTCTAAACGGTTATCCGTCCATAATATCTTAACGATCGTATAATTGAGTTACAGTGCTGATGTAATGAAGTAGTTAGTGGAGCTTAGATGTGTTTGCGAAACTGCTAATTATTTGTGCCTCACAAAACCACGCAAACCATCTTTATAGTACACTAATACCATACACCGATGTTTCTAGAACTTGTTATATGGAATGTGATTGTACATGTTATGTTTGTTAATTGTATGTTTTAGCCATCGTAGAGTAAGTATTTAGCTGTATCTATGGTGTAGTGGTATGGTGTTTGCTACTTACATAAATAAAGTGGGTTCATGTTCATATTCTTATAAGTGCAAGCTTATGTGGTATTTAGATTTAAAAAAATGTCACTGTAAAAATAAATATTTATTGTATTTTTCTTGAGTTGTGTATTATATGATGGTTTGGAGGTTACATGGATTTCTAATGTAGAAGGCGGTTTAGATATCACACAAAAAAAATCTTGCTACCTAATTGAGTTGTGTTTACTCCAGTCCTCCACTAAGGAGTTTGCTGGTAGCCGATTTTAATTGTTTATGGTACTAATAATTCCACACTTTAAAATCTTAATTTCACACACTGTATAAGGGCTGTATAAGGTTATACGGTCCGTATAAAATAATATAATATAACAAATATTGGGCCGTATAATGTTATATGGCCCGAATACATAGAGAAAAATTAGGCCATATAACATTCTATACGGGTCGTATAACGTTATACAGGTCGTATAGCATTATATGAGGTTTGGGTCGTATAACATTATATGGGTCGTATAACATTCTATACGGGTCGTATAATGTTATATGACCCATATACATGGACAAAAAAACACTCACATTTTTTTGTGCAAAAATCAGTTATACGGCCCGTATAATTCTATACAGGCTACATATAGGGGTATGAAAATAAAATTTTAAAGGTATGGGAATAGTGGTAGCCTTCTTTATTTCATGAATACATGTATTTTAAACAATTCAGCGAGTTTTTTATGATAAAAGTTCGTCATATATATTATGTTGGTTCTTTCAGTGCTATTAAGCTTCTTTAGAGTAAACTGTCATTTTGGTCTCTGAGGTTTGGTCACTTTTGCCATTTTAATCCAAAACTCAAATCTTTTGCATCTGGGTCCTGTGGTTTCAGTTTTATTGTCATTTTAGTCCAAAAGTGAAATCAGATCGTATTTGTCTTATAAAATCCTGCAATTTTCTCCTTTTCCCCATGGCTTTAATGGAGTGACGATATCATCAGCAGGTCTGCTCGAGCCGGACTTCAGGAGTTGTATCTCCCTCAACAGCATCTGGTTTGTTTCCTGTTGCTGCCTCATTTGTTCCTGCACACTCCCAAATAAGGTTAGAATTTCATCATTAGAAGCCAAAATCGGAGCAGGTCCCTGAGCATTCCGAGTAGGGATAATGTCCTGAGGTTGCGAAGAAGATTGCATCCTTGGAGGAGGTGGTGGAAGCACCGGACCAGTAGTAGCAGAAGTTGTAGCAGACACAGTGGAGGAGCTCATGTTTGATCCCGAGGCCATTGTAAACAACGTGGCAAAAAGTTTTGAAAACAGAAAGCCGATTAGCGATTTCACAAAAATTTTTAGTAAAGAGAGCACCACTTGCCCCACGGTGGGCGCCAAATTGTTTTGGTCAAAAATTACCTAAGTAATTAAGTGATCAAATTAGTTTAGTGAGGTAGTGTGCTAAGAGAATGTGTTCAAAAATATGTTAATCAAGTTGTTTGCAAAAGCAGTTTCAGGATACGGCTCAGGATATCGAGCTGTATCTATAATCAAACAATGAGCAAAAAGTAAAGGGGTGACACGAGATGTACGAGGAAAGCCCTTGATCAATCTAGATCTCCGGCATAAAACCAGTACGAGGAAAGCCCTTAACCACACTCTGGATTTTGAAGTATAAACGATAAGGCTTGACCCGTTTCGGCTAGTTTATGTAAACTAGTTACATAAACCCAACCGTGCGCGCAAAAGGCGTAACGGGTAACCACGAGAGTCCTACACAGGTTTCCTAAGTAAATATGCTTTAAAGAGGTTGTGGTATCCGTAGGATACCTTCCATAATGCCCGTAATGAGTTTAAATCCAATAAATGCCCCGTAGGGGTATTTCGGTCAATTTAAAGATTATAAAAGAGGTTTCTGAGTTCTACCGGAAATCTGAGTTTTCCAAATAGTTTATAAAGTCCAAAATACTCTATTTATTATTTAAAATCAGTAGCAACTGGAATCGTGTCAAAATACCTTGTAGAACTCAAGTTATGTCCCAAAAGGGTATATTCGGTATTTACCGAACCGATGCATAACCGCAAGTTATGAGCAAGTTAAAAATGATTAAAAATCTTTAAAAATCCCAAAATATTATTTTGCATCAGTGTGTAAAAGGTTTGGTGTCGAAATTTGGGTTTAGATAGGCTTTATGCTAAATGCGCCGTTTAATTACTAAAGTTTTCGTAATTGCGCTATTTAGCATAACTTCTATTCTAGACCTCGGATTGACGTGAAATTTTAGGGACATGCTTAGAAATCAGTAACTAAGGTTATTGTCCTTTCACATGTCCAAAATTCTCGTTTTAAAGTGAAAAGAGCGTTATGGTCAACTTTTGAGCTTTTAACGGAAATGTGTAAAAGACTTGGACAAACAACGGACCGGCCACATAGGGTTATACCATCATGTAACCTGGTCCTAAGAGAGTCCTAAGGCATATCTAAATCATACCATAACGGGTCAGAACTGAAGTCAAAGCAAAAGTCAAAGTTTTGCGACTTTCGGCTCCGAACCGGGTCAAAACAGTAAATGGTCGGATCAAACAAGCTTAGACTAGTTAATATACTTATTATCGTGTTATATGAGTGTTAAAACAGGTTACACGCTATCTACATTACTGATTATGCATAAAATCGCAAAATAGCATTCTGTTGACTTTTTCTAAGCAAGCTTGACTCGACGTTTGGACTAGTTAGAGTGGGAATCAGAGGGTGCCCTTTTAAGGGTTTAAAGCCCACATGATTACCAACATATAACTACCTTTGATTCGACAAATCACTGGACCATTTGTGATTTATCGTAAAGTCAATCGTTAATTACGACGGATTGACTTTTAAGCTATAACTATGTAAAAACTAAACCACAAAGGGTTAGGCATACTTACAGAAGTGTGGTACACGACCAGAGATGTTAGAAGAGTGCTCTTGAGCTCTAGATGTGATTCAAGAAAGTAGATTGAGGTGTGTTTACTAAGTGTGCACTACATGGCCTTTTATAGTGAAAATGGAAGCATAAGATCATTACAACTAGGGCTATAATTGTTCATGGATGATCAACAGCTGTCCCTGAGTGCTAGGGGACGTTTAGGGGGCGCCCATGTTGCCATAATTGCCATATAAGTCGGTTAAAACAGCAAACAGTGCTCCTGTCCCCGTATTCTGCATCTGGCGGTCTGACGCGGCCCGCGTTAAGGATCAGGCTACCTTTACGCGGGTCGCCTGAATCCTAATGTCAGGAACCGTATCTACACATGGCTCGCGGCCCGCATAAGATCACTTGTATCTCTAACGCGGCCCGCTTGAGACTTGATTTTCAAGATTTTCAAATCTTTTGCCATTATTGCCCTGGCCTTTCGGTTTCGAAGGGGTAACTTTGCGATTTGGGCCTCGATTATTTGCGTATAAGGGCCTCGGAACTTCTACCCAACATATTAACCCTTGGTTAATTTATTATTACCCGAAAAGTCACAACTTTCAATCTTTGACGCTTTTAACCCTTCTCATACGAATTCGATCATAACTTTCTCGTTTTAAAACGGAACTCTGCGAAATTTATATCGTATATTCTAGTGAGCGTAATTTACCATTACAAAGCCTCGGGTATGCCCAAAGGTCACTCAGAGGTATAACTTAAACATGTTGACACATTTGGCCCCTGGAGTTTGTAATTCCTCACTTTCTTCCACAATTCGTTCCGTACGATCCATGATTCATTCGTGTGAAGGTACGAGAATCATTTAGGGTTACTGTACAGTATATTTATCCCTCGTTGACATTTTTAACCCTCGAATTTGCATACTTTCAATATTTGTCAACTTTAGTCCTTTAATTAGTATTTAATGCCACGTGTAAACTTAAGACACGTGTCAATACATCATTGGACGCAAAATTTCGAGGTGTTACAACAACTCACATTCTTTCTTCTTTCCGGATGCCTTCACTGCAGCTGCATGATCTTTAGCAGCCTTCTTCTCCTCTTTTGTAGGCATCGATCCGACACGTTCGATTACCTCGAAGGGTCCAATATATCTCGGGCTTAACTTGCCTTTCTTACCGAATCGCATCACCCCCTTCCAGGGTGATACCTTAAGCAACACTTTGTCGCCAACTTCGAAATTGAAAGGCTTACGCTTCAAATCTGCGTAGCTCTTCTGCCTGTCTCGGGCAGCTTTCAATCGATCGCGAATTTGGACAATCTTGTCCGTTGTTTCAAATATTATATCTGGTCCTGTCATCTGGACATCTCCAACCTCTGCCCAACAAACGGGCGTTCTACACTTTCTACCATATAGAGCTTCAAAAGGTGCAGCCTTAATGCTTGTATGGTAGCTGTTGTTATAGGAGAATTCGACCAATGGTAGATGGTTATCCCAACTGCCACCTAAGTCAATCGCACATGCACGAAGCATGTCTTCCAACGTTTGAATTGTACGCTCACTCTGTCCAGCTGTCTGAGGGTGGTAAGCCGTACTGAAGTTCAAATGTGTGCCCAAAGATTGCTGGAAGCTTTTCCAAAAGTGTGACGTGTATCTGTTATCTCTATCAGAGATGATAGACACAGGCACGCCATGAAGGGCTACAATCTTGTCTACAAATAACTGGGCTAATATATCGGAGCTATGGGTCTCCTTTATGGGTAGGAAATGCGCTGACTTAGTCAGTCTATCAACTATCACCCATATTGTATCGTTTCCCTTCTTTGTCTTTGGTAACTTGGTGATGAAATCCATCGTCACCATTTCCCATTTCCACTCGGGAAGTTCAGGCTGTTGTAGCAAGCCTGACAGTTTTTTATGTTCAGCCTTTACTTGCGCACAAGTCAAGCACTTTGCTACATAGGTGGCTATAGACTTCTTCAAGCCTATCCACCAGAAATTCGCCTTCAAGTCCTGGTACATCTTATCAGCACCAGGATGAACGGAATATCGGGAACTGTGGGCTTCCTGGAGGATAACATCACGAAGACCTCCATAAACAGGAACCCATATCCTTCCATTCAATCTCAGAATTCCGTCCTTGCCATAAGATAACTGCTCTTCAGTTACCCCTAGCTTTTCGTTTGGATAGTTAGCTTCTAACACAGCTTCCTTCTGTGCAGCTAACAATCGTTCATTCAGACTGTTCTTGATTTCAATGCTCTTGGCATTGATCCTTATCAGTTTCACTCTTTCTTTCCTGCTCAAGGCATCTGCGACTACGTTGGCCTTGCCTGGATGGTATCTTATTTCACAGTCATAGTCGTTCAGAGTTTCCATCCAACGTCGCTGCCTCATATTCAAATCTTTCTGATTGAACAGGTGTTGGAGGCTTTTGTGATCAGAATAGATCACAAATTTAATGCCGTAAAGGTAATGCCTCCAAAGCTTTAGTGCAAATACAACGGCACCCAACTCCAAGTCGTGGGTGGTGTAATTCTTCTCATGCACCTTTAATTGTCGTGATGCATAGGCAATCACCTTGCCCCTCTGTATAAGCACACAACCCATACCGGTGTGCGATGCATCACAATAAACAACAAATTCTTCCATTCCGTCTGGCAATGTCAACACTGGAGCATTGCTCAGCTTTTGTTTGAGGATATCAAAAGCTTCTTGCTGCTTAGGGCCCCAATTGAACTTTATACTCTTCCTAGTCAAGGAAGTTAGGGGTGCAGCGATTCTTGAAAAGTTTTCGATGAAGCGTCTGTAGTATCCTGCTAGACCTAGGAAACTGCGAATCTCCGTAGGTGTCTTCGGCTCCTGCCAATTCGTGACGGTTTCAACTTTAGCGGGATCCACCTGGATACCACGCTCGCTGACTACATGTCCAAGGAATTGGACTTCACGTAGCCAAAATTCACATTTAGAGAATTTGGCATAAAGCTTTTCTTGATGGAGCAATTTAAGAATACATCGAAGATGTTTCTCGTGGTCAGCTTGACTTTTTGAATAGACGAGGATGTCATCGATGAAGACAATGACAAATTTATCCATATAAGGCTTACAAACGCGATTCATGAGATCCATGAATGCGGCAGGTGCAATGGTGAGCCCAAAAGGCATCACTAGGCACTCGAAATGACCATAACGAGTCCTAAATGCAGTTTTGTGCACATCTTCATCCTTGACCTTCATTTGATGGTACCCTGACCTTAGGTCAATCTTGGAAAAGTAGCTCACTCCTTGCAACTGATCGAACAGATCGTCGATCCTGGGCAAAGGATACCTATTCTTGATCGTAACTTTATTCAGCTCACGGTAATCGATGCATAGATGCATTGAACCATCTTTCTTCTTGACGAACAGGATTAGTGCTCCCCAAGGAGATGAACTTGGTCTAATAAAACCTTTGGCTAGCAGATCATCTAGCTGCGTCCTCAATTCTTTCATTTCCGTGGGTGCTGATGTGTGTAAAATACAACATATAAAACACATCAATTAAGGCATAAAACTAACCCTTTTTAAGTACTAATGTTGGAAAAAGAGTGTTTTTGTCTTCCTTTTGTATTTTCAGGATGAAATGAGCTCAAAATCACAAAAGAAGCAAAAAGACCACTAATTCTACCATAAATACAAGAAAAGGAACAAAAGTAGACTGCCCGGACCCTCAACGGCACCTCCCAAAGCAAAAAGGAAGAAACAGAGTCTGAACACGCCCCGTGTCCAGCGAACACGGGGGCGTGCCCAGGAAGCAGCAGAAAAGACAAACCAGTAGAAGCTTCCATTGCCCACCACGGGGCCGTGTCCAGCGAGCACGGGGGCGTGGTGAAAGTACAGCAGGCGCATTAATTGTAATTCGCAATTACAATTAATGAGGAGAGAGAGTGTCAGGCGGGCACGGGGCCGTATCCAGCGGACACGGGGCCGTGTCCAGCCTTCTGTTCAGCCTATAAATAGAGGAGCTTGGCTTCATTCTCTCTCATCCCTTGGCACACCACCTCTCTCACACCTCATCCACCACCCACCACCACCATAACACCATCATCCACCACCATCATCCATTGTCCATCGTAGAGTGTGTGAGTCGTCTCGGGATCCAAGATTGATCGTAAGAGTTCTTGACAATCAAGGCCATGTTTGCCTAAGTCTCTTACATCACTTGGTGAAGACAAGTGTTTAGTATAATACTTTTTATTTTTAATCTTTTGCACTTTTTATTTGGTTTTGTATTAATGACTTTAATAACTAGTTACTTATGTTGAAGGTGATCTTTCCTTATCGTTTGTCCGTGGTGTCTTGGCGTTATTTTACTGTCTATATAAAATAAAAGATTTTCACCATTCATATCTCCACGGTCTATATGGAGGTATGTTGGCTACCTGGTCGGGGGTTAAGGGAACGGTTTGGTAAGGGTCTTGCCCTTGTTCAGCGTTTAGAGGTCCTGCTTGGGACCTGGGTCAAATTTAGTAGGATCTCCTTCAATGCCCATAGGTATTGGATGGCGGGGATCCAAACTCTTTGACCCCCTCATAAGTTAACTACTATTAATACTATAACCCGGCTATTTAGGACTGTATCCCTGCTGACTCAGACTACTTAGCCGAGGGTAACGTCACCGCCAAAAGCGGGGCCTACCATAATTTGCATTAATAACTTAATTCATTATCTTTCAATAATCCGACCCTTTAGGATTGTATCCTTGCTGACTCAAACTACTGGGTTGAGGGTAACGTCGCCTTCAAAAGAGGGGCCTACTACAATAACTAAGATAATCTCTTAAACAAGTGCAAAAGTGCGAAAATAATCAAAGGTTATACTAATACACGTGTCGGAACCAAGTGATTCATCTTGTCTATCTGTTTTTATTTTATTTTTATTTTCAGCATTTAGTTAGTTTTTATTTTTCTTAGTTTAAAACATTTTTCTAACTTTTTGATTTGATTAGACGTTGAGGATAAACCGGTATTAAAAGCTCTTGTGTCCTTGGACGACCTCGGTATCTTACCAACACTATACTACGTCCACGATGGGTGCACTTGTCCATATGTGTGTTTAGTGTTAGTGAATATCGTGTTTTATAAATTTAAAACTTGGCTAAAAGTGTAAAAAGGGCTTAAATACTCATCAAAATAATATTACACTACACACGCATCAAGTTTTTGGCGCCGTTGCCGGGGACACAAGGATTTTAAGAAAGCTTAAAATCGACGGCCTAATCAGTTTTTCAAAACCTTTTTAAAACGCGCGCATTTTTCTGCATTTTAGTTTAGTTTTTGCATTTACAGTAGCCTGAACACGGGGCCGTGCTCACTGAACACGCCCCCGTGCTGCATATTTTTAGAGTAGATACCCAGATACAGAGTCTGAACACGGGGCCGTGCTCGCTGAACACGCCCCCGTGCTCAACCTGACCAGTAACTTTAATTAAAACGCCCAGATACAGTCCCTGAACACGGGGCCGTGTTCACCCAACACGGGGCCGTGTCCAGCTTCTGTTTCCGTCTTATTTTTGTTTTCTGGTCCCGAGACTCAGTTGTGATCTGTTGAGTGATTCTTATGGATCAATACTCAAGAGGTTACAACTACACCTATGATGAGGATGATTATAGGGGTAATTATTGCACTAATTGTCGTAACGCACGCTCGGTTCAATATAATACTTCATATCAACCATCCAATTCATACAACCATTATGAGGAGCCCAGGTACGAGCCATCAACTTCATACACATCCTATGAAGACCAAAGGTATGAACCTCCTCCCTCATACTCATATTTTGATGAACCAAGGTATGAGCCATCATACTCATACTTTGAAGATTCAACATATGAGCCACCACCTTCATACTCTTATTATGAGGAACCATGGCGTGAACAACCCACCTCATATGAGTACTATGAAGAACAAAGTTTCGACCCTTATCCATCATATACTTACAATGAAGAACAATGGTGTGAACCATCTACTTCATATGAGTATTATGAGGAACCAAGGATCGAGCAACCGGATTCAAGCTTTGAGGATCCAAATTCGTTCAATCTCACCGAAGTGACCAATAGGATATTAGAACACATTAAAACTATCGAACGTTGCATAAAAGAATCTCGCGCAAGGGAAGAGGAATCCCGCGCAAGAGAAGAGCTAAAAAATGATAATAACGTAGAAATAGTTGAAAGTGTAAAAATGGAAGAACAAGAAAGTGAAAAACCGACACATGAGTTAAACAACGAAAATGGTGAGTCCGATAATGTTAAAATTCAAGAAGAGTCTAATTTCGAAGAAATTAACCTCTTGTCACCTACTTTCGAAAACCATTGTTTAATAACCCCTCATGCTAAGTTTTTAAAAGAGTTAAACACTAGTGCTAAAATCAAAGACTTAGTAAGCGTTAAGTTAACTAATGATCAAACCTCGCTAATAAAAGAAGACCCTTTTGAAATTAACATCACACCGGTTCCATGTTTCTTTCAAAATTCATTTATTAGTAATATCACCATCAATAAGGATCTTTGCGTTAACATAATGCCTAACTATATTTTTGAAAAATTAAGTATTAGTGATTTTACTCCACTTCAAATACCCATTTTTCTATCCGATCGGAAAGTAATAAAATCAATCGGTGTAGTTGAGGATGTCTTGGTTCAAGCAAATCAAATGGTAATCCCAACCGACTTTGTCATCCTAGATGACGCTCCTTTAGTCTTGGGAAAACCTTTTGTACAAACTCATAGAGCTTTGAAAAACCGGAAATTCAACAATCTACCTCTTCAATTAGGGGCATTCAAAAGGAGCATAGATCTTGAGCGCTCAATGAAATATCCTTTTGGCAACAATGACCCCCTAATTGAAGATGAAGCTGAACCACCCGATACAACCAACGAAGAGGACCACTTTGTCGAGGAAGAGATAGCCATAGAACAAACTTTTAAGGTTCTTGATCTAAAGGAGCCACAAAATAAGGTGTCTTCTAAAGACCCACCCATTGAGCTCAAAGAACTTCCTAAAGGTTTGGAATATGCTTTTCTAGGCAAAGATGGTAGTTTACCCGTAATTATTTCATCTAAATTAAGTAATATAGAAAAAGAGAAATTAGTTAACTTACTTAAAAAACACAAAAATGCAATCGCTTGGAAGCTTGTAGATATTAAAGGAATAAGCCCTTCCATGTGTACGCACAGAATTTTAATGAATGATGACTACAAGACGGTAATTCAACCACAACGAAGAGTGAACCCCAATGTTCAAGAAGTGGTTAAGAATGAAGTCATCAAACTACTCGACGCCGGACTAATCTACCCTATCTCCGATAGCCCGTGGGTAAGTCCATTCCAAGTAGTCCCAAAGAAAGGAGGTATGACGGTAATAACTAACGAGAAAAATGAATTAATATCAACGAGAACCGTCACAGGATGGAGAGTCTGTATAGATTATAGGAGATTAAATGAAGCAACTAGGAAAGACCACTTTCCTTTACCCTTCATTGATCAAATGTTAGAAAGATTATCCGGTCATAAATTTTATTGTTTCTTAGATGGTTTTTCCGGTTACTTTCAAATACCGATAGCACCAGAAGACCAAGAGAAAACAACTTTCACATGTCCCTACGGAACTTTTGCATATCGACGCATGCCATTCGGTCTATGTAATGCGCCTGCAACATTCGAACGTTGTATGGTCGCCATTTTCCATGATATGATCGAAAAGACAATGGAAGTCTTCATGGATGACTTTTCCATCTTTGGAGACTCATATGACCAATGCCTCGATAATCTTGAACGAATGCTATCCCGATGTGAGGAAACTAACCTCGCCCTTAACTGGGAAAAATGCCATTTCATGGTAACAGAGGGAATAGTACTCGGTCACAAAATCTCAAGCGAAGGAATGGAAGTTGATCGAGCTAAAATAGAGACTATTTCTCGATTACCTCCTCCATCCTCCGTGCGAGCAATCCGAAGTTTCCTAGGACATGCCGGATTTTATAGAAGGTTTATCAAAGACTTTTCAAAAATTTCAAGGCCTCTAACAAAATTACTTGAAAAAGATGCACCCTTCATCTTTGACAAAGAATGCAATCAAGCATTTCTAACCCTCAAGGAAATGCTAGTCAATGCACCTATCATGATAGCGCCAGATTGGAAATTTCCATTCGAAATCATGTGTGATGCAAGCGACTTTGCTGTTGGAGCAGTCTTGGGACAAAGAAAAGAAAAACATTTCCACCCAATTTATTATGCTAGTAAAACTCTTAATGATGCGCAAGAAAATTATACAACTACGGAAAAAGAATTACTAGCGGTGGTATTTGCTTTTGATAAATTTCGTTCTTACCTTGTTCTTTCTAAAACAGTAGTTTATACAGATCATGCAGCCATCAGGTACCTCTTCAAGAAGCAAGACGCAAAACCCCGTTTGATAAGATGGATTCTACTCCTCCAAGAATTCGACATTGAAATCAAGGACAAAAGAGGGGCAGAAAACACTGCTGCAGATCATCTCTCACGCTTAGAAGACCCAGCTTTGGAGACAACCAGGGACGAGCAAATCAACGAAAAATTTCCCACAGAATCCCTGGAAATGATAGAGAGTAGACAAGAACCATGGTATGCCGACTACGCTAATTTCTTAGCTAGCGGTGTAGTCACCAAAGGATGGCCACATCATCAAAGGAAGAAATTCTTTGCTGATGTAAAGCATTACTTTTGGGAAGACCCCTATCTTTTCAAAATGTGTGCTGACCAGCTCATCCGAAGGTGTGTCTATGGTAATGAAGCACGAAGAATTCTCCATCATTGTCACGAAGGACCATACGGAGGACATCATGGTGCCGCAAGTACCGCACGAAAGGTATTTGATTCAGGATTTTACTGGCCGACCATTTACAAGGATGCACAAAACCTTGTAAAGACATGTGATGCATGCCAAAGATCAGGTAATATTTCTTCCAAAAACGAAATGCCTCAAAATGGCATTCTCGTCTGTGAAATCTTTGATGTGTGGGGACTCGATTTCATGGGACCTTTCCCACCTTCAAAGGGAAAGAAATATATACTTGTGGCAGTAGATTACTTGTCTAAATGGGCAGAGGCCGAAGCTCTTCCAACAAACGATGGGAGAGTGGTGGTAAAATTTCTGAAAAAGCTGTTCTCTCGTTTCGGGACACCAAAGGCTTTGATAAGTGATAGAGGTACCCATTTTTGCAACCATCAACTCGAAAAAATATTAACAAGGTATGGGGTCTATCACCGGGTCTCGACAGCATATCATCCTCAAACAAATGGGCAAGCCGAAGTGACTAATCGAGGTTTAAAACGAATACTTGAAAAAACCGTAGGAATAAATAAAAAAGAATGGGCCGATAAATTAGACGACGCTTTATGGGCTTTTCGAACTGCTTATAAAACCACTATAGGCACAACCCCATACAAACTCGTCTATGGAAAAAGTTGCCACTTGCCAGTAGAAATCGCTCACAAAGCCTACTGGGCAATAAAAAACGTAAACTTAGATTTAGAAGTTGCCAGTAAGAATCGATTTTGTCAAATAAACGAATTAGACGAACTTAGGAATTATGCATATTCTAACTCCGAAATTTATAAAGAAAGAATGAAAAATTTGCATGATAAATATATTAAATCTAATGAATTTCGGGTTGGAGACCAAGTTCTATTATTTAATTCACGACTTCGATTATTTCCTGGTAAGTTGAAATCTAGGTGGTCAGGACCTTTTTCCGTCACCCATGTTTTTCCACACGGTGCAGTAGAAATTAAAACTCGAAATGGGACACCATTTAAAGTCAATGGCCAACGGCTGAAACTCTACCGAGGATCCATTGAGGATGAGGAAGAGGAGATCTCACTTCAGACGGTTAACGAATAAATTCGTACCCGACATGTTACAGGTAAGTGTACGTTTAAAAACCGGTAAATCATTTTTCGGAAATAAGGGGCATGCACACGAGCACAAAAAAAAATTTCAAAAAACTTCACCCGGCACGAGGCCGTGTCCGCTGGACACGGGGCCGTGTCGAGGCGACTGTCGGGATAAAACCCTCCTTTCTTATCAGTTACACCATTCCACACGCCCCGTTTAGCCGAAAACTCTCTGGTTCGAGGCGATTTTCTGCAGTTTTTCTACGTCACTACCAAATCTAACAACGTCAAGGTATGATTCTATCTTCATTAGTAGTTAGATTAGTTACTTGCATGTAGTTAAAACATCAAAAATTTGGGGAAAATCTAGGGTTCTTCATGTTCATCCGGATCGAACTCAAAATTTTTGATGAAATTTGTTAGTAGTAGTTTAGATTAGTGTAGTAGAAAGTATATAGACAAGTATTGTTGATAGATTTGTCCAATTTCCAAATAAAACCCCAAACCCTTGTTCTTGAACTGAAAAAACACGAAATTGAAAGGGTAAACGGTTTGTTATGGGAAAAATGACACTTAGGGTTTCATTTTCGGGGGAAACCGCTACTATTGGGCTAAAAATTTTCAGGTTTTCGAAACCGGGACGAAAAATGGAATTTTTGGGTTACAGACGCCTGGACACGGGGCCGTGTCCGCTGAACACGGGGCCGTGTCCAGCCCACTGTTTGCAGTTTCGCTTTAATTTTCCTGGTTTCGTACTAATTTTTTATGTATTCTTTTCAGATGTCGAAATTCACAAGGTTTGGCGCAAATGAACTGATTTGCTAACCATGGTGAACCAACTTGACCGCTTCAACAACATTGTGAGGGGCCCACTGCACGTCGCATTGACTGCCCGACTTCGGTCGGTCCATCAATGCACGATGGAGTTCTATAGCACCTTCATTTTCAACTCGAGGCGCGAACCGTTTGATCATGACGCGGTTGAATTTCGATGTGGAGGGACCACCTATAGAACCTCCATGGCGCAGTTTGGAGCCATCATTGGGCTATACAATGATGAAGAAGCGGGAAATGAAGAGAATACAGGGGGGTTACGAGACTTGGATGCAACCGAACGCCAAGCCGCATGGGCTCAAATAGGTGAAGGAATCTACAACCCGAGCAGCACAAAGAGCACCAAACTGAGGGACCCGTTATACCGCTACATCCACAGGCTCCTCACGTATTCGCTGAACCAACGCCATGACAGTAGTGGCGTTGTTGGGTTGAAAGATTTGGTTGTCCTTCACTGCATTCACAACCAGAAGCCCCTCGATGTTCCTTACTTCCTACTGCGAAACATGCACTTGAACCGCCTTGCCTCTGCTCCTACACCAATCTTCTTCGGGGGATGGGTGTACCGTCTTTTCAAGCACTTCACGAATATCCCAAGGTCCTTCGAAAGGAGTCCATGGTCGGGACGGGTCGATTATCATATTTGCCGAGCCATGAACTTGCTTTATGAAGCGGAGGACGGGACGGTGAGCTTTCAGAGGACGCAAGGCTACGCATGGAACCCGCAGGAGGCTCTAGTTCTTCATGCACCACCTCCACATTTCCAATACCCACCCCAAGGCGATCCGGGTCAATCCTCCTCTCAAGGAGGCGGTTTTCCTAATTTTCAAAGTTTACATGATCTTTTGCAGGAAAACCTTATGTGCACCAGGAACACCTACAACCTCGCCAACAACACATACCGCCGGGTTGGAGCTATCGAGCGCAGCGTCAACGATATACAAGATGATATCGGTAGCATCCGGGAATACATGGCGAGGCAAGGGGGTGGAGGTGATGGTAGTGATGAAGACATGGAGTAGGAGGCTGGGAGGAACAAGGGGCTGGCTGGTGATGAGCCCACAGGTTTGAATGCCCTTCTTATCTATCAAACAATTCATGGCCTGCGTGCCATTTGTCGAACAATTTACTTTCCCGAACTACTTTTTATCTTTATTCTGTTTTTAGTTTATGTTTGGATAATGTTTAACAATGGTAATTTAGGATGATTTGTGCTTGGTTGGTTGGTATTAAGTGATTAAACAGGTGCAATGCAAGGGTTAGAGTGCTAAACATTAGCACTTGCAGCCCTAGGATGAAGAAACCTGGAGAAAACCTTATTTTTAAGGCTAACAGACTGTCCACACGGGGACGTGTCCAGCCGACACGCCCCCGTGTCCATCTCCCAGATCTGCTGTTTGGCTACTGACCTGCAACTTTTTGCCCGACACGTGGCCGTGTTCACCCAACACGCCCCCGTGTCCACCTTCTGTAAGTTTTCATTACTGGCAGTTCACCACGGGGCCGTGTCCGCTGAACACGGGGCCGTGTTCAGAATGCCAGTAACAAAAATATTTGCTTTTTAACATACTTTTATACATTCTAATCAACCAAAAATATTATTTTTTTTGGACACATTGAGGACAATGTGTAATTTAAGTGTGGGGGGGATGCTAAAACCTTGAAATTTTGCAAAATCCTAAACACAAGCCTTACACAAAACTCTATTGGAACCGCTAAACACCCCAAATTTTTTCAAAAAACTTTTTCATTTTTTATTTACTTGTCTTAGTTTAAGTTGGGAAGAACAAGTTCTAAAAAGGTTATATTTTTACAAGTTTACAACCGATAGCGTCGTGATAAAAAAGGAACCAACATAAGAAAATTATGAAACGGCATAACAAGTCTAGTTTAAAATTCGATTATATATGCTTGGTCACATTTAAAAACCCATTCCCACAAAAGTGAGTTTTGAGCCTTTAGTGAGCATAAAAATACACATATTTAGATTAAATGCTCATTTTTCGTTTCTTGTGTGAATAGCCGCTCGGTCCTTACAAATCTAGAACTTGCCACAACGATACATTCCCAGTCCTCACCAACTTAAACCCAAGTAAGTAAATGATGGAGGCATTAGGACTAACTATTTTTCTTTCAAAACCATTATTTTTCAATTTTTAACCTACCCAAAATCCCCCTAGATAGCCCCTTTGAGCCTAAACATTTCATTTCATTACCCCAAAAACCATTTTTACCCACCAAAAAAAAAAAAAACCTTTTTCATTTTTTCACCCTCTATTTTAGTAACAAGCTCGGTTTTTCGTCAACTTGCCCTTTCATGTGACATCAAAAAAAAAAAAAAAAAAAAAAAACAAACGAAAGCTATAAAAAGCTTGTTTGGAGAAATACTTCAAAAATAATAAGTCACTAAAAACAAGGTATTTTACGAAAACCGACACTTGTTACGATTTTTCGCCCTTTTTACTAACCACTAACCAACCAACCACCTTTAAACCCAAGCCTTCACCCAAAAAGTCCTCTTGATATTTACAAAGGTAAAAAGTTAAAAAGGAGGAGGATTGATTGCTTGGCAAGCCTATGGAAATACGTAAGTTCCGTGCCGCTCTCGAGTGATTCACTAAAATATACACCTTCGGCCGAGTGTTGAGTGATCTCCCGTGAGGTATGTGAACTTGTATATAAATGGAATTTTAATAAGGCATGTTATGCCCAACTAAGTAGTTTATCTTATGAAAAGTTCAAAATAAATCATAACGAATAGGATTGTAAATAAATAAAAATAAAGCCTATAAAAACCTTGGATTCCCGACACTCTAGGACAAGCTAAAAAAAAAAAAACTTCTCTTCTACCTATTCCATTTGGGAGTGTAAGCCACATTTAAAGAGTTTTGCTTGAGGACAAGCAAAAGTTCAAGTGTGGGGGTATTTGATGTGTGTAAAATGCAACATATAAAACACATCAATTAAGGCATAAAACTAACCCTTTTTAAGTACTAATGTTGGAAAAAGAGTGTTTTTGTCTTCCTTTTGTATTTTCAGGATGAAATGAGCTCAAAATCACAAAAGAAGCAAAAAGACCACTAATTCTACCATAAATACAAGAAAAGGAACAAAAGTAGACTGCCCGGACCCTCAACGGCACCTCCCAAAGCAAAAAGGAAGAAACAGAGTCTGAACACGCCCCGTGTCCAGCGAACACGGGGGCGTGCCCAGGAAGCAGCAGAAAAGACAAACCAGTAGAAGCTTCCATTGCCCACCACGGGGCCGTGTCCAGCGAGCACGGGGGCGTGGTGAAAGTACAGCAGGCGCATTAATTGTAATTCGCAATTACAATTAATGAGGAGAGAGAGTGTCAGGCGGGCACGGGGCCGTGTCCAGCCTTCTGTTCAGCCTATAAATAGAGGAGCTTGGCTTCATTCTCTCTCATCTCTTGGCACACCACCTCTCTCACACCTCATCCACCACCCACCACCACCATAACACCATCATCCACCACCATCATCCATTGTCCATCGTAGAGTGTGTGAGTCGTCTCGGGATCCAAGATTGATCGTAAGAGTTCTTGACAATCAAGGCCATGTTTGCCTAAGTCTCTTACATCACTTGGTGAAGACAAGTGTTTAGTATAATACTTTTTATTTTTAATCTTTTGCACTTTTTATTTGGTTTTGTATTAATGACTTTAATAACTAGTTACTTATGTTGAAGGTGATCTTTCCTTATCGTTTGTCCGTGGTGTCTTGGCGTTATTTTACTGTCTATATAAAATAAAAGATTTTCACCATTCATATCTCCACGGTCTATATGGAGGTATGTTGGCTACCTGGTCGGGGGTTAAGGGAACGGTTTGGTAAGGGTCTTGCCCTTGTTCAGCGTTTAGAGGTCCTGCTTGGGACCTGGGTCAAATTTAGTAGGATCTCCTTCAATGCCCATAGGTATTGGATGGCGGGGATCCAAACTCTTTGACCCCCTCATAAGTTAACTACTATTAATACTATAACCCGGCTATTTAGGACTGTATCCCTGCTGACTCAGACTACTTAGCCGAGGGTAACGTCACCGCCAAAAGCGGGGCCTACCATAATTTGCATTAATAACTTAATTCATTATCTTTCAATAATCCGACCCTTTAGGATTGTATCCTTGCTGACTCAAACTACTGGGTTGAGGGTATCGTCGCCTTCAAAAGAGGGGCCTACTACAATAACTAAGATAATCTCTTAAACAAGTGCAAAAGTGCGAAAATAATCAAAGGTTATACTAATACACGTGTCGGAACCAAGTGATTCATCTTGTCTATCTGTTTTTATTTTATTTTTATTTTCAGCATTTAGTTAGTTTTTATTTTTCTTAGTTTAAAACATTTTTCTAACTTTTTGATTTGATTAGACGTTGAGGATAAACCGGTATTAAAAGCTCTTGTGTCCTTGGACGACCTCGGTATCTTACCAACA
Organism: Helianthus annuus; assembly: GCF_002127325.2. Lineage (NCBI taxonomy): Eukaryota > Viridiplantae > Streptophyta > Magnoliopsida > Asterales > Asteraceae > Helianthus > Helianthus annuus. The sequence goes on along the minus strand of NC_035445.2, from coordinate 85,902,964 downwards.
CTATACTACGTCCACGATGGGTGCACTTGCCCATATGTGTGTTTAGTGTTAGTGAATATCGTGTTTTATAAATTTAAAACTTGGCTAAAAGTGTAAAAAGGGCTTAAATACTCATCAAAATAATATTACACTACACACGCATCAGTGCCAATCTATAGGGCGCTCTTGTGATAGGCGCCGCTCCTGGAATGATGTCGATACTGAATTCCACTTGCCTGTCTGGTGGCAAACCAGGCAGTTCTTCCGGGAAAACTTCGGGATAGTCAGAGATGACTGGGATGTCTTCAATTCTGGGTTTCTCCTCACCGATGGTCACCTGTGCCATATATATGACACATCCCTTCTTCAAACATCTGGATGCCTTTAGCATAGATACATGTGCAGGCAATCCATGTCGAGTATCTCCTTGGATGGTAAGTGGTTTTCCAGACGGAGTCTTGATTACCACTTGCTTTTGGTTGCACACGATTTGGGCTTGGTTATGCGATAACCAATCCATACCCAACACTACGTCGAAACCAGCGAGTTTAAAGGGTAACAGGGATAAAGGAAATGAGTGATTCCTAATGGATATAACACATCCATCTAAAACAGTTGAAACTATCCCCATAGTCCCATCAGCTAGTTCTACTTCGTATTTTACGTTCAAGGTTTTAACAGGCAATTTTAACAACTCGCAGAACTTATCATCCACAAAGGATTTATCTGCTCCAGAATCAAACAATACTCTTGCGAATACATCATTGATAGGAAACGTACCGGTTATGACGTTGTCGTTCTGGATAGCCTCTTTAACATCCATTTGAAAGACCCTCGCATTAGTCTTTTTCCCTTCATCAATCTTCTTCACTATCTTCGGGCAGTTAGTCTTGATGTGCCCTTTCTCGTTGCAACTATAGCAAGTTGCATCCTTGAGTTTCTTGCACTCAAGAGTCCTATGCTCAGAGGACTTGCATATCCCACACGCCTTCGGCTGGGATTTCTTTTCAAATCTGCACCTTCCGAAGTGGTGCTTCTGACAAACCTTGCACAAGGGCTTATCTCCCGACTGTCGATCGTTCTTCTTGTTCTCTGACCCCTTCTTGTGGTCACGATTGCCCCGATGCTTCTTGTTAGATCTTCGTGAATCATCGTCTTCACGCTTCCTCTTCTCACTGTCGGCATTTCTCAGAGATCTATGTCTCACTGCATCCAGGGTGAGATACAGAGATATATCTGCCACGGATCTGAAGGTAGCAGGCCTAGAAGCCTTCGCGCTAGCTTTTATTTCTGGGGCCAAACCCCCAATGAAGCGCGCGATCCGTTTGGGTTCCGGTGTAACAAGGTACGGAACCAATCTCGACAGAGTGTTGAAAGTCGTGAGATAAGCCTGGCAATCCAGGTTCTTCATGACCAACGATAAGAAGTCAGACTCTATCTTCTCAACCTCGTGCTGAGGGCAGTAGTTTTCTTTGATGAGAGCAATAAATTCCTCCCATGTCATGCTATACAAAACAGCCTTCCCAGAGGCTTGAACCAGAGATCTCCACCACGCTAGGGCTTCACCCTTGAACGACTGGGATACAAACTTCACCACATCTCTCTCAGCACAACCACTTATGTCCACAACTGTGTCCATTTCGTCTAACCAGGTCATATAATCCACCGCGCCCTTCTCTCCAGTAAAATCTCGGGGTTTGCAAGAAACGAAATACTTATACGTGCAACCCCTGGCGTGAGGTGCGTCATCGACCACTTTCTTCTTAGGATGGACACTATTCTCATTGGATGAGTGCCTATCGTCGTCCTTCTTAGGCTTAGACGGAGTCGAGGGTGGTTTGCTGTGAGATTTAGAGTGGGTTTTTGGCTTTGAGTGTGGTGTAGATAAGGTTCTGCTTCGAGACTCGGTGTACTCTTCGTATTGCCGATCCAAGCCTGCCTTAACAGCGCCGTCTACTAGAGCTTTTAATTCAGCGCCCGTTATATAAATTTGGGCGTTATCGTTGTCATCCTCCTTTGATTGACTATTAACTCCACTTGGGTCAGCCATCGAGATCTTGATCTGCTACAAAGAATATGACAGAATTTTATTTAGGAGTTTATTATGGAATTGTCTTTTATGGCAATTCATTAACCATGGTAAACATAGACCATATTTGGTTAATTTGTTACTCACTTTTATTTTAGGATTTGGATATAGCTTATCCTATTTACAAATAATATTGTTAGTGGCACAAAAGCCTAGTCACAAGGACGTTTTTATAATATAAGCCGGGATTACAGAGAATCAAGGTATGAAGGTTTGAACCGTAGTCCTTTTACCTTTTTTGACAGGGAGTCATAGACTACCACTGCCTTTTGTCTTATATGACAATAAGTATGGCCCGTAGGCACCACATCACTAATGGATGTTTGATAATTGATCATCTTTATTGACGATTTAACCCATGATCTACAAATCATTAATTTGGGTTTTGGAATCCCTTGAAGGATTTTTTTATATAAGAATGACGCGTGTGATTTTAACGAATCACATCTGTCAAGAATGTTAACATGTTTACAGAGGTTAACAAGGAATCTGAATTTTTTAATCAGGCCTTACCATTTTGGCCGGGTCTTAATAATGACACCAGGCTAGGTTTCACCATTAAGATCCTTTATTTAGGCAGATTAATTTAAAAGGAATGATTATTGATTTATTTCATATAAGAATGTATCTAATCACAAAAATGAATTTATAACTTAACATTCCATTAATCATAGTAATGATTACACACTGCCCTAAACGGGAGCTTTTTAAATAGATAAATACCTACGCAGAGGTTTACAGAAAACAAGTCCACGCAGGGACCAAATACATAGATAGATGTCCGCACAGGGACTAAAAGATAAGTCCACACAAGAACTGAAATGCAATTGTCCACGCAGGGACTAAACACGGTAAATGTCCACGCAGGGACTAAAATACTTAAGACAAATGTCCCCGCAGAGACTTGATTGTAATAGTAAATACTATAGTACATAAAAAGACTAATGATCTCGTTTCTTCCTCCCTTTTAGTAGGTTTGCTAGGCCTTTAAGGAATCCACGATTACTTTTACGTTCTTGCTCAAAGTCTCGTTCCACTCGGTTTAGACGCTGGAGGATTTCTTCTTACTCCGGTGGAGAAAAACGTGGCTGCTGCGACGGCTGCTGAACCGGAGGTCTAGGAGGTGCTGGATACCCATGAGCTGCGTATCCTAATCCCCAAGGATCCCCATAAGGTCTGTCGGGATGGAGGGCATTGTAATTAGCCGCTACCACGTATGGGTCGGCATCATAATTATAGTTGTAGTGCGTCTGAGTCGGCTGCTCAAACGGGTTGTACGCGGTGGAACCGGCGTACGCAGGTATAGGGTTATCATACCCAAATGGTGGCGGAGGTGGCGCAACTGGTGCAGAATTCACCTCTGCAGGGTGTCCTGAAGGTTCCCCTAACTGTGGTTCTTCAGGCACTGGCGGAAAGTGACTTGCACTCGAGTGGCGAGGGGTGCTAAAGTGGAATTCCCCTCCTCGGGTAGACATCCGCGCGCCTGATCTCCTACGCCTTGGCGGATCAGGAGGTGCTTGCTGAACTGGTGGCGGTGGAGGCGGTGGCGTAACTGCCACAAAACGCGAATCCTCGGAAGGATCCTGTTGCTGCTGCTGCTCATGAGGCGAGAAGTGGTGAGAAGGTGTGAAGTACCAATCACACTGGTTAAACCTCGCCTGGTAGCTGTCGGGACCTTGGTAGGGTGTTCCATGAAAGGATGACCCATCAGAGATCTCGATAGGGTGGTTGGGAGTACCTCTTGCAGGTTCTATGGGATCCGTGTCTTCATCCATATCTACCGCATTATCTTCAGAGAAATGGTCTTCTGGTCCTAAAGGGTTATAACCTATTGGTTCTTGGACATAATCAGCCGGGTTGAACTGGCCCTGAAAGAAAGGAGTAGGATCGCCATAGGAATGGTGCGAAGCAGATCACTGGAGAGGTATAAACGAAGGTTGAGGGTTACTGGGATCGTTCTCCGAATCTGGTCCAAAAGAGTGACGGTATGAAGGAGTCAAACTGTGTGAGGTAGACCGTCTTGCTGGCTCAAAGAGGTTTCTTCTACGCCTCTGAGGCTCTTCGCTCCTCGTGCTGGAAGGAGCTCGCATGTTTGAAGGTCCGGCCTCGTGATCATTATGAGTAGTGATTGGCCCTTTGCCTCTTCCTCCTCTTCTAATTGCTGGTGGCATATTTCCTGCTTAACAGATTTTTAAATCATAATAAACAATAAAAGACAAACTGGGATAATAAATTCGAATTTGTCCTATGTTCTTGTCTAGACTCAAGTATGTGCAATTGTGTCATTGAGATTAAACACATAAGGATAGTGTTTAATTCACTCAACGTTGGCTCTGATACCAACCTGTCACACCCCGATTTCCACGAGTATCACCGGTGGGCCCGGTGGGGGATTACCGTGACGTAGTTGGCAACAATATAGTCAAACCACACAATATATAAATGCACAGCGGAAGCATAAAAATAAATATATTTCAACTATTAAATGTAATATCCAAGTATCACAATCGTCGAAATATAATCCACAGGGGATCAAAATAAGATAGAAAAATAATTGTTCAACAGATATTGGCATCCCAAGCTTGCGAGACTCTAACGATGCTAAGGAGTGGCCAGCCTATTACGTGTAGAACCTGCATTAATCTTTTTGGGGAAAATACGTCAGTTTACACTGGTAAATACATTCAACCGACACTTTTGTAAAATGTTTAATAAAATTGATTTGAATGCACTTGGCACAAACTCTTTATAACTTGGGATAATTTATAATTAAATCTTGTAAAAGAATTACATGTTCACTATGCGTTCGGTCGCCCGGGTCGATCCAGGTTTAAGGTTAATAGACACGCCACAATGCATAAAGCCGTGGCGGGAAAACCAACGGTTATACCTTTAATTAATATAGACACATTGCCGGGTGTACGCCTACACCCGCGTGTCGGGGTCGTGGCCATTTCGTAAAATGATGCCAAGGATATCCGGGACATGGTCATTAAGCTCCCAAAGGCGTAAAGCCAACAAAACCAATTTTTAAACGGGTCACATTGAAATCACCCGACTTCTAATGAGTTGGGGTCAATTGCTCGACCAAGCGGTATTTTAAATACCGTAACCCAAGCCCGTATAACGGAAATTAAGTTAAAAGTATTTACCTGAGCAAGTAATATCCTTAATAAACAAATGCAAGTTTCTTTTACTGGTCTCCTATTCTGGAACGAAGGTTTAAACAACCTATTAGAATCCTAACGGGTCTTTAATTTAGCCTTAGCTTAGACCGGTCAGTTTCAAAGGATAATTACGGTTTAATCGCGTGAAAGGCGAAAACCGGGAATGGAATGTGGTTTGGACCCAGCAAGGTTGAAGACTTGTTTTATATGGGTATAATAACCACACTCTGGATTTGAAGTATAAACGATAAGGCTTGACCCGTTTCGGCTAGTTTATGTAAACTAGTTACATAAACCCAACCGTGCGCGCAAAAGGCGTAACGGGTAACCACGAGAGTTCTACACAGGTTTCCTAAGTCAATATGCTTTAAAGAGGTTGTGGTATCCGTAGGATACCTTCCATAATGCCCGTAATGAGTTTAAATCCAATAAATGCCCCGTAGGGGTATTTCGGTCAATTTAAAGATTATAAAAGAGGTTTCTGAGTTCTACCAGAAATCTGAGTTTTCCAAACAGTTTATAAAGTCCAAAATACTCTATTTATTATTTAAAATCAGTAGCAACTGGAATCGGGTCAAAATACCTTGTAGAACTCAAGTTATGTCCCAAAAGGGTATATTCGGTATTTACCGAACCGATGCCATAACCGCAGGTTATGAGCAGGTTAAAAATGATTAAAAATCTTTAAAAATCCCAAAATATTGTTTTACATCAGTGTGTAAAAGGTTTGGTGTCGAAATTTGGGTTTAGATAGGCTTTATGCTAAATGCGCCGTTTAATTACTAAAGTTTCCGTAATTGCGCTATTTAGCATAACTCCTATTCTAGACCTCGGATTGACGTGAAATTTTAGGGACATGCTTAGAAATCAGTAACTAAGGTTATTGTCCTTTCACATGTCCAAAATTCTCGGAACTTCTACCAAACATATTAACCCTTGGTTAATTTATTATTACCCGAAAAGTCACAACTTTCAATGTTTGACGCTTTTTACCCTTCTCATACGAATTCGATCATAACTTTCTCGTTTTAAAACGGAACTCTGCGAAATTTATATCGTATATTATAGTGAGCGTAATTTACCATTACAAAGCCTCGGGTATGCCCAAAAGTCACTCAGAGGTATAACTTAAACATGTTGACACATTTGGCCCCTGGAGTTTGTAATTCCTCACTTTCTTCCACAATTCGTTCCGTACGATCCATGATTCATTCGTGTGAAGGTACGAGCATCATTTAGGGTTACTGTACAGTATATTTATCCCTCGTTGACATTTTTAACCCTCGAATTTGCATACTTTCAATATTTGTCAACTTTAGTCCTTTAATTAGTATTTAATGCCACGTGTAAACTTAAGACACGTGTCAATACATCATTGGACGCAAAATTTCGAGGTGTTACAACAACTCACATTCTTTCTTCTTTCTGGATGCCTTCACTGCAGCTGCATGATCTTTAGCAGCCTTCTTCTCCTCTTTCGTCTCTTCACCAAAAAGATCCACACCACTGTCATCATCTTCATCAGCAGCCTGATTAATACATACATGAGCATGGAATCACATTTTAGTGACGGCCAAAAAAAGAGATAAATGCAACACTGCATAAGAGATCATCAAACAATAAGAAAGACAAATTAAAAGAAAGAAATGATAAAAGGTAAGATTACTTCCTTCAGCCTCTCCTGGGAGATAAGCAGTCCCTCTACCGTAACACCACTTCCTTCAGCTGAGAGTCTGAGACGCCACTGCATGAACAAATGACGAAACCTCTGAACAATTAGCAAGAATATCAGTAATAATGACGAAACCTACGACTTGCTTTTCTTTTTGTGACCTGTATATAAAAATAGAGAAAACTTTACAAAAAAATAGCATTTAAACCTTTCCTTTGGCCATAATATACATGTTTACCATAAGGGTCATAGTTTTAACCTGAACTAATGTTTTATTTGAGGGTTGACTTGTGTTAAACAATAAACATCAGTGTGTAAGCTAATATCTCCATTGGTAATTGCACCAACTTTTGCTGATGTGTACATGCATACAGATGATATGTGAAACACGACCAATGCATAAGATAGGTAATCATGTATGTTCAAAGTAAACATAATCAGCGAACAAATATAAACAATAAACATTAGTGTTTAAGCTAATATTTCCACTTGTAATCATGTATAGTGTATACAGATAATAGATTATGTAAGTTAAACAATATAGATGGATCTAGTGGGTTGGGTAGCAGGTGGATAAGCTTAATCTATGGGATGTACGCCTACAATTATGCATTTACAATAAAGGAGATACAAACTACCAATGATAGAAACGATAATTATGGAGATTGATTAGAGCATCTCCAGTAAGGATGTTTTTAGATCATGTTTTTAAGTGCCACGTGTGTGCTTGCCCAACCAATAAAATCATTTCTCTCTCATGACCTTTTCACAAACCATAAAAATATCATTTCTCTATCCTCTCTCCTCTCTCCTGCCCATAAATTTCTCTCTCTTGCCCTCTCAAAAACAAAATACCCATCAAATATTTATCTTCTCTCTCCTCTCTCCTCTCTCCTACATCACACTCACAAACCTTTCTTCCCTACATTTTTTCTCATTTTTTCTCACATACACCACTACATTCTCTCTCCTCCACCTCACACCCTCTCTCCTTAAAAACACGAAAAAATACCTCTATTGTGGATGCTCTCATTTTTTCTCATTCTTCACCTCATACATATTCACACTCTCTCTCTTCCAACTCATCCCCTCTCTCCTCCACATCATCTTCTCTCTCCTTAAAAACACCAAAAAATAACCTATTGTGGATGCTCTAATAGATAGAATAACTCAAATTAATTTGAATTATTCTTGTTCGCTAATAGTTTATGAGTACAGATGTGCAAGTATACAAAATCACCATCACCATCACCATCATGATCATCATCATACTACTCAGTAAATCCCACCAATAGCAAAGCTAAGGTAGGGTCTGAGGAGGGTAAGATGTACACAACCTTACCTCTACCCCGTAGGAATAGAGAGGCTGCTTCCAGTGAGACATCTAGTTCGATAGTAGTTTTGCATCAACCCTTGGACATAAGGCATATAATACTCAGCAACCGGGACAAAGACCGATTAATGCATGTACGCTTTTGTCTTTCAGCTATCAACGCCACCACATGATGCATGATTAACCGTCGCCCGCTTTTAACGTTATTTTCACGAAATTAGTAAAATAACGTTAAAATTAGTTCAATTTCACTCCCCCCATGGCTCACACATATATACATTATATGCGCATACCACAAACGGGGGGCGTAATGTGCAAGTATACAAAGTATGCAGCAAAAATGTGAAAAAATCCAAAGTATGCAACAAAAATGCAGGATTGCAGCCATTTAGATGGCTAGGATCGCTCCAAAAAGTAGTTGAGTGTAATGGGAAAATTAGTATATATAATTGGGATTATGCATAATTTTAGTTGCAATTATTTATAGTTTTAATTTGGATTCTGCACAATTGATTTTTAATGATTCTACACAGATTTAGAAAAAATGAAAACTTAAAAATCCAATCCAAACCGCCAAAACTAAACCGTTTTGGCCAACCAAACCAACCCAGCCGGTTTGGTTTACATTATCTAGCCGACCGAACCGGACCGTAAACATCCGTACCACAGACGATTTCCGCTTCACAATATTCGATATAAACTTGAGACAACATGGCAGTCCAAACATATTCTAAGATTTTTCATAATACGAATCGGGCATCCTGACGGTGTACTAACTAACCCGAACGCTAAAGCTAACCTCTCACTATGCACCCACAATAACCGCGCTTTCTCATCATCTTCTACAACTAACATAACCAAATGTACACCTTAAATATGCACAAAAAAAAAAGCAAATTTAGCCATAGGTACAGCTACCTGTTTAAATATTTTCTCCGACTATTGGTTGTCCTCAACACCTTCACGATCTGGTTATAAAACCCCTAAACTGAAACCCTAGCCGCCATCGCTGCCAATCGGGTTCAGGTGACCGGCTTCCTCTCCCTTTCATCGGTCTCTCTCTCTCTCTCTTTCTCTGATGCGATGCCCGTTCGGTCTCTCTCTCTCTAGATGTGTATGTATGAGTTTGGGGAATGAGTAAAGAAAGCAATGTGTGTATAAGAAACACCAATTAAGCAGAAGGTACAACCTTTATTTGCACAAAAAAGAAACAAAGCTAATGGTACACCTACAATCCCAAGTGTCGGCACCGACACAAGAATAGGTGTGCCCCTTTATTGGGCAAAATGGGCGGCAAACAAATAGTGCTAGGCAGCTGCCTGGCACTCCCCTATTGGCCCAACAAATTTACGATTTTATCCCGCTTTAAAATTACGATTTTGCCATTAGTTCAAAATTATGTTTTTGCCCCCACTTAAAAATAAATTTACGCTTTCGCTCCTAGCTAAATATTTCAGTTTTGCCCTGGTTCAAAATTACGATGTTGCCCCGTTTCAATTTACAGTTTTGCCATTAGTTTTTTTCCCTTAAATTTACGATTTCCCCATCAGTTTAAAATTATCTTTTTACCCCCACTTAAAAATAAATTTACACTTTTGCTCCCATCTGAAAATTCCAATTTTGCCCTCGGTTCAAAATTACGATTTTGCCCCGTATAAATTTATAGTTTTGCCATTAGTTTTTTTCTCACACCCAAGTTACCATTTTGCCCTCAACTTAAATTTACATTTTGCCCATCGTTTTTCTTTGTTTTCCTGGTGAAATTACAATTTTGCCCCCAGTGTAAAATTACAGTCGTGCCGGCAGCTTCCTGGCACTCCCCCGTTGGTCCATTTAATTTACGATTTATCCCCGAATTAAAATTATGATTTCGCCATCAGTTGAAAATTACGTTTTTCCAATCGTTTTAGTTTTCTTAGCAAAACTATAATGTTTTTTTTTTAATTGGTTTACGCGATTTAATGCCTAACACTCGCTCATTAGTCCTAAAAAATTACAGTTTTGCCCTGAGCCCAAAATTACGGTATTGTCATCGTTTTTGTTTTTTTTTCCTACCAAAATTATAGTAGTTTTTTTAATTCTTACAACCGTTAGGCCTAAATGGGCTTTAAAATTATGGCTCTTTGACGTATTATGAGCAAACCAGGCCCTTCATTTTTCTTGTCATGACTCATTGGGCCAAGGCCCGCTTCAGACCTGTTTTTATGTCAAATTGCCAATATTGTAAAGCAGGTATTTGAATTGTGAGTTTATTTAATTTTCAACTTATAAAATCGTGTTTCAGTGTTGTTTAAATAGCGAATGCAATGTATACGCACAGGATTCAAGAATCGAATAATGTTATAATAAATGTTATAAAAAAGTATCTAAATATTGCATAAAATGTAAATACTACATTAAATTGAAAGTAATATGAGTTATGGTGTTATGTTAGCTCTATTAGAAAAGAAAAAAAATATTGTTTCCTTAAAAGAAGAAATTAAAAGAGATTGAATGAATAGGGAATATATTTGGTGTACATACACACATAATTGATGGTTTCAGTTTAGGTTTTATGATTTGTGTTTCTCAACACACACACCATTTTTTTATGTTTCTAATTTCTGGGCAAGTGTTAATGGATCGAATGTGTGCATATGCATTTCAGTTCATTGAGTTTAGCCTGTTTTAGCTTTGGACAGAACCCCTGAGGGATGATACACGCGATAATGTGGCGAGGACGGGTCAATGATAGAGGCAATGGATGGGACTGCAAAAGAAAAAAAACTGACGATTTAGGCCTCGGTGGTGGGAGGTATCGGCCAGTGGTGTGGTCATGGTAGAAGTGTTAAGTGTTTACTTGTCAAAGCTCAAATGATTAGAAGTCCTATAACATCAAGAAGAGTAAGCTGTCAAAATCGTTTATGAGATTTGGGCATATTTATCTGTTTCATCCAAAACGACTTTTTTGTGCATTGCAGTCTTTCACCTTTTTTTTGTTTGACATTTTCATCCTTGAGATTGTCAATTTATTGCGACTTTCGTCTTTCGAAATGGCCCTCACGGGTGAAAATGACAAGATTTCAAACTTTTTGAATGAAAATGGCACATCATGGACGAAAGTCACAAAAGTAGCCAAACATCAGAGACGAAGATGTCATTTTACTCCATTAAGAATTAAGAATTAAAAAGGAAAGAACAACTCACTTTTGATTAGATATTACTATATTAGTAAAAGGTCCATAAACGTTAAGAAATACATCTCCTTCACCACATATTTCAAATTACATAAAACTTTTGTAAAGTTTGGCCTATATTGTATCCTTAATCATAAGGTTAAATATTTAAACTACCATAATTGTGTCAGGTTTATATTATAACTAGGATTCTACAGTCCTGACCAAAAACAAATTTTATATAAACTAGATAAATTTGAAGCCATTTTATTACCAAGACATATAAGTTATATAAACTTGTATAACGTTTTTTATATTATTTTCTTATTTAAAAAGAATGGAGGAATGAAGCATGAGAATGGATAGGGACAAATTTGTCAGAAAAGAAAAGTGTGAAGTTCATATTTGAAAATGAGACAAAGCTGAAGAAGTTTCCATGTGAAGATGTTCTGTTACTTCAACAGAATTTCTTGGATTCATCACACACCCTTTAATTTTATCTTGTTTACAAAAACATATTTTATTTGTGTACATAATTTGCCCTTTCACTTTTCTTGACACTTGTTTTCTCTGACTAATAATATGGTTTGACCAGTCAATAAACCTGACTCAATCCCAACACATATATGTATCATGCCTCCCTGTCCCCACCCCCCATCCATAACTACCTCAAATCAAAACTAGGGTTTTCACTCTTTTTTTCTATACTCAACTATTATTATATCAGAATATACTTAGTTTATACAGTATGATATAAATAGTTCAATTATTAACACACATAGAATAAATATATAGTTATGTAGTAATAATGAAAAAGACAAGATGAAACAATGTTGTAACTAGGGATGTAAACGAGTCGAGCGGTTTGCGAGCTACTCGAGATCGGCTCGAGAAAAAGATCGAAACAAGCCGAGCATTATCGAGCCCGAGCCGAGCTTGAGCCTAAAATAAAAGCTCGTTTGTTTATCGAGCCCGAGCTCGAGCTTGGCATGTGAAGCTCGTCAGGCTCGTCGAGCCTTATCGAGCTTTAGTGTAAACGAGCCGAGCCGATCTTATTTAAACTTGTTTAAGAGCCGACCCCGAACCTAAAAATAAGCTTATTTACTAAACGAGCTCGAGCCCGAGCTTCACTTATCGAACTCACGAGCCTGAAAAGTCTATTGTTTATATTTTTTATTTAATATATTAATTAATAGATAATAAACGAGCTGAGCCCGGGCCGAGCTCGAGCTTGAGAAAATACCAACGAGCCGAGCTCGAGCTTTGAAAACGAAGCTCGAATCGAGCAGAGCTCCAGCTCGAGCTCTCATAAGTTAATCGAGCTCGAGCTCGGGCTCGGCTCGGCTTGTTTGCACCCCTAGTTGTAACTAGGATTGAAATAAGGCGTTAATTTACGGTCTGGTTCAATTGATTTTGTCAAAAGTCATGTGCCGAACCACTAGTTATAGTTTAAAAAAATGACAACTTAAATTAGTCAGGTTGATCGGGTTAGTTCAACTAAACAAAACGGTTGGGTATAACTATAAAGCTTTGGATAGTTTAAGCTAGTTTTTTAAAAGAAAAATCAATTTCCTTAATTTAAGTAGTTATTCGGTTTCGTTGGTTTATAAACACACTAGATGAATTTCAAATTATATAGCACATTCAATTAAGTATTAATCGTGATTACATTTGTGTATATTATGTATTGAAAAAAGAGCCAAAAATGATAGGATCCAAGGAAGATTGAGTGGAATGAATGATTGTTTGTTTATTTGGGTCTGACAAGATAATGACAAGTTAGAATATTTGTTGGCAACCTCGAAATACCCACCACGACCACCCTCCGTATAATCTTTTTTCATCCCCATATTTGTTGGGATGTCAGCCACTCTTCACTACAACTATTTCAATTTAAACAAGCTATTGATTTTACTAAAACACCTCTACGCGTATATAATGTATATATGTGTGAGCCATCAGTGGGTAAAAGTGAAAATTTATTAGTTTTAAAGTTATTTTACTAATTTCGTGAAAATGACGTAAAAGCAGGGACGGTTAATCATTCATCATGTGATTATGTCTGGCCATTTTGGTAAAAGTGTACATGCACTAATCGAAAGACAAAAGTGTACATGCGCTAACCGGACTTTGTCCCAATTGTTAAGTGTTATATGCCTTTTGTCTAAAGCTTGATGCAAAACTACTATCGAGCCGGTGGTCTCATTGGCAAAAGTCTATTTATTCCTACGAGCTGGATACAAGACTGTCTGAATCTTACCCTTCTCAAACTGTACCTTAGCTTTGTTAGTGGTGCGATTTATTGAAAGGTATTAATTTTACTAAAATTTATTAAATGGAATTCAGAAATATTATATTAAACTACATAAAAATGTTATGGATTGTATTGTGATTGGGTTGGTAAGTTAGTGAGTGGGATGCATGTGTTTTGTGTCCGGCCATTTTGGCATTTTCTTCGGTACTAAGAAACTCAATCATCCATTTGATTATGTTTACAACTACTTTTTATGCTAATGTTTCTTTTTATTATTACTAGGTTATAACCCCGTGTATTACACGGGTTGAATAAATGAATGTTATATACTAATTGATAAAACAATATATATTTAAAAACCTCCTTTATTGCATGTGTTTCAATTTTATGTCTAGCATTATATATACTATGGTAAAAGTTTAAAGTTTATTAGAGATAATTACATCATCAAGACTAAGAGCAAATTTATATATATTACAAATAAAAAGTAGGTGTCTGTCATATTATATAGAAAATCAAATAAATAATATTATAAATGAGAAATATACATTAAATTTAAACTAATAGTTAAGTAGAAGAGATTAAATAAAATAATATTTAGTAGGAGATTATCTATAGTTAATTATAAGATATTAAACTAAATAATAATTATCCATAAGATATTAAACTAATTAATATTTAGTAGGAGGGTTACAGAATGTCCCCCTTGTTGGGTTAGGCTAAAGGAAAACTGTTTCGACTGGCAAGATTGTGTTGAAGGCAGAATCAAAGAAAGTTTCTAAGCAATGAAAAAGCTTGTGTTGAAGATCAACATTTCTTCATTTCCCTTGCCTTTAATACTTTTGGTTCCCTTGCTCCTGAAGTTGTCGGGTTCCCTAGACAAAGTGCAGAATGTCGTGCAAAACAATTTTCAAAGTCGAGGAATCAAAGTTTTGTTTTCCATAGAATTGGATTTGCTATTAAAAAAGAAGTTACGGCGCAGATTGTTGCATGTCTACATGCCATTCTTTTGTTATTTTCTGTATCTATATAAAATTATTCCTTATTGGTGAATCAAAGAGTTAATTTTAAAATAAAGAAAAAATAAATTATTAAAACTATTATATTAATTTACTGTTGTAAAGATTAATAATATTGTGTTTTTAAATACATATTTAAAACTAATAATATTATACATCTTATCTAAAATCTAAATCTATTATTAAGCTAAAAGATATATTACGTAATATCTTAAGTTGATTAATATCAAAACTTATCTTAAGTTGATTAATATCAAAACTTAATAATATTGCCTTTTAAATACATATTTAAAAAATAGATTAAATTAAAATAGTTATCCATAAGATATTTAAATGGTATAGATATAAAATTTGTATAGATATAGATTAATAATAAAAATTTGTATTAACTTAGATTAAATATTATTATTATTATTATTATTATTAATATTTTTAATCAATTAAATGAGAGAATGACAAGTGTCCCAAAATAGGTTTCTTTTATTATATAGTATAGATTATAACAAGTCGTTAATACTATTGTACTATTAAATTTAATTCTTATAGCGACATATTGTTTTGTTCTTTAGTGAGACATCAAAAGACATAGCGACATCTGTCCATATCAAGCATAGGTTATAATAAGATTTACCAATTTCACACACACATATAAAACTATTTTTATTTACCAGTTGTGATTTTTTTCAAAGTTCAACTTGTGAAGAAAAAAAAAACACCGTGTTATACCAACAAAAATGAAAGGTGTATGGTCTTTGGATACTATTTAGTGTTTACTTTTTAAAGTGACTTATATTGAATAAACTAGTTGATGCCCCGCCCGCGTTGCGGGGCGATAGCCGAATAATTCTCAACCAATTAAAAAAACAGTATTATAGTTTTGTTAGGAAAAAAAAATAAAACGATGACAAGACCGTAGTTCTGAGCTCAGGGCAAAAATATAGTTTGTCAGGATTAATGAGCGAATGTTAGACAGCTCCTTGACATGGAAAAAAATTTAATCCAGTCAACCAATTAAAAAACACTTTTATAGTTTTGCTAAAAAAAAAACTAAAACGATAGCAATACTGTAATTTGAAGTGAGGGCAAAGTTGTATTTGTTGACTTGGGTAAAATCGTAATTTGCCAAAAGTTAAAGTGATGGTAATGCTATAACTTTGAATCGGAGACAAAATCGTAATATAACTATGCACTAAAGATAAAATCGTAATTTTAAGCTGGGGACAAAACTATATTTTTAATTTAAACTCGGGCAAAATCAAAATTTTGAAATGATGGCAAAATCGTAATTTGAATTGGGGGGCGAAAGCATAGTTTTATTTTGAAGCAGTCAAAAACATAAATTTAAACTTAATGCGAAATCATATTTTTTGAAAAGGGCGAAAATGCAAAGTCGTCATTTTTAGTTTGGGCAAAAGCGAAAATTTATTTTTAACCGGGGCCAAAATTGTAGTTGTAATATGGGGAAAATAATAATTTTGAACCGGGGGCAAAATCGTAATTTTGGGCAAGGGACAAAAACGTAATTTCTTTTGAAGTGGGGGCGAAAATATAATTTTATTTTAACCTAAGGACGAAATCGTAATTTTAAAGCGAATATAAAATTTTTAAACCGAGGGCAAAATCGTAATTTTGAGCGAGGGACAAAACCGTAATTTTATTTTGAAGTGGGGGCGAAAATATAACTTTATTTTAAATTAAGGACGAAATCGTAATTTTAAAGCGAAGATAAAATAATAAAGCCGTTGGTCCAATAGGGGAGTGCCACACAGCTGTGTGGCACTATTCCCCCAATCTTCATTTTGTATTTTTAATTTAAACTCGGGCAAAATCAAAATTTTGAAATGATGGCAAAATCGTAATTTGAATTGGGGGGCGAAAGCATAGTTTTATTTTGAAGCAGTCAAAAACATAAATTTAAACTTAATGCGAAATCATATTTTTTGAAAAGGGCGAAAATGCAAAGTCGTCATTTTTAGTTTGGGCAAAAGCGAAAATTTATTTTTAACCGGGGCCAAAATTGTAGTTGTAATATGGGGAAAATAATAATTTTGAACCGGGGGCAAAATCGTAATTTTGGGCAAGGGACAAAAACGTAATTTCTTTTGAAGTGGGGGCGAAAATATAATTTTATTTTAACCTAAGGACGAAATCGTAATTTTAAAGCGAATATAAAATTTTTAAACCGAGGGCAAAATCGTAATTTTGAGCGAGGGACAAAAACGTAATTTTATTTTGAAGTGAGGGCGAAAATATAACTTTATTTTAAATTAAGGACGAAATCGTAATTTTAAAGCGAAGATAAAATAATAAAGCCGTTGGTCCAATAGGGGAGTGCCACACAGCTGTGTGGCACTATTCCCCCAATCTTCATTTTGTTATAGTAGAGAATATAGAACTTGGTTGTATTTATTTTTTTTCACATAATTAACTCTTATTATAAGCTGAACTCGATAAGAATGATCACTTAAAATATAAAGATCTTAGCCTAAATTAACTTTTAAATAAAAAAATAAAAAAGTTAACATTACAAAACCTTGTTAAGTATCATAATTTGTTAAAATTCACATACTATAAAAAAATAAAAATACACAATAAAAATTTACGAGAATGCAACTAGTACGATAAAATTTACGAGATCATCAGTATAAGTTAGCAACAAACCGAGAAAGCTAAAAGATAGTGAATAATCAGTGGTGTTTGTTGAAGTAATAAAGATACATATTCCATAACTTAATATATATTTTGTGATTCACATGTGTGTTCATTGTGGGTTTTTTGTTGATGTTTAAAAAAGGTAATTAAGAGACATACATCATCACTGGAAAAGATGTATTGTCGAGACATTTGCTAGGGAGAGGAATCACTAGTACTTCTCTAACGATAAATCAAATCTAAATAATTTGTAACATATTAGTCTCCTTCTATGTATATTTAACTTATCATTAAAATGAACAAAAAATCCCGGTTTTTCAAAGATCAAACTTTTTTTTCCTATGATTATTTTTTCCATTTTATATACAATACACACATCCTCTTTGTATAAAATTTTCGTGTACATATAATGTCTACATGTGTTTAAAAGAAAGGAAAGAAACAAAAACAATGGACCTATACAATACACACACCCTCTTTGTATAAAAATTGCGTGTACATGTAATGTCTACATGTGCTTAAAAGAAAGGAAAGGAACAATAACAATAAGCTTGCAAATGTCTCACAATTTCTAAAGCCCAATAATATCAGTTCTTATTTTTTTAATTTTCAACACACCCTTGTATATACAATTAGAGGAAGGTTAACGTACTACAGCTTAACGTATATCACGTACGCGACCAAATTACGCACGTTCATTTGAAAATCACGCACGTTATAAACTCAAAAAACCAACATGTGTGATTATTTCATATAACATGCGTGATTATATCAAATTTTCATTTAACCTGGGTTTGATCAATTTCATTGAATTGGGTTCAAATTTCTTTTTGTTTCACTTCAAATTGGCTATTGTTCGGTCAATTTCATCGAATTGAGTTCAAATTCATCGTTGATTTTGAAAAGTTTAATCAAAATATCGACCCTCGAAATCAAACCGTAGAACAGAGGATGAAGAAAACACGACCAGTCTTTGATTCAGACCGTAGAATAGAGAATGAAGAAACATGACCAAGCTTTGATTCAGACCATAGAACAGAGGATGCATGAACATGACCAAGCTTTGATTCGATTAGAGTCAGATGGCAGTAACAGTGGTTTCAGATCGTAGAACAGGGGATGCGATTTTTGAACTAGGATGTAGGGCATGCGTGATAACGTGCATGATTATTTGTTTCAACATGCGTGATTAGGTTTTGTTAAGTTTATAACGTGCGTGATTTTCAAAATAACGTGCGTAATTTGGTCGCATACGTGATGTACGTTAAGCCGTAATGTATTTTACACTTTCTCTATATAATTATATATACATACAAACATACTATACATACAAGTTGATTTTGCATCTTTTAATATTCAAGTTGTTATTGGACTCCCAGTTTACGTTTTCTTTCTTTCATTTGTGTAAATTATTCGAACTATTATTCTTATCCAAATATATAAGCCAGTAGTTACCTTTCGATGTAAATTGGTTCTAAGTGAAACTAAAGACGAAAAACAAGTGCATGGTAATACAAGTGTAGATAAACCACTCGTTTGTTGACGTATAATTATAGAAATAAGGCAAAAGTGTGTCTGCGTTTTTTTTAACGACGAAACTTTTAAAAAAAAATATAGAAAACCAGGCCAATAAGCAACTAGAACATCAAAAGTTACAGAATTACATCACGAATATTAAATTCACATCACCTATTCCAATTAATCTCAACATATTTTGATCTATTTGTCATCGAGTAAAACGAATTCTCTTTAATAAGATCCCCGGATATTATGGTTGTTGAAGGTCTTCTCATTTCTTGTCTTCCAAATCTCCCAAGTTGTAACCAAAAGAACCACTCCAAAGATCTTTTTCCAGTCTTTTGAACCTTTAATATTGATTACCAGGCCTAGGATTTGTTGGACAGGGAGCTCCGAGTTAGTGAACGGGATATTGAGCCAAACCATAATCGACCATCAAATAGATTTGGCTATCAAACAATCCCACATAATATGAGAAGTGTCTTCCTCCCTTAATCCACATTGAGAGCACTTCAGATCTTCAACTGCCGCACTACGAAGGGCCATATTCGATTTTGAAGGTATTCTGTTAATTGAAGCCCTCCAACCGAAGATGTTAATTTTTGTAGGAACCCGATTATTCCGCAACAGCCATGGTTTGTTATTTTCTAATCTAGCAGTTTCGTGAAGAGAGAGAGAGAGAGGAGATATATTGGTGTAATTACATAGCAATTTAAAATAAAAACACCAGTGTATAAATTTCGTAAAGTTACATCATTATATATCGTTCTGAAACTTTTTGAAAATAAACAATCGAAAGATTTGTAAAATAATAAACCAATGAATACTCAACCCTTTCCATTAAGACCAAATCCCTTCAAAACACAAGTCAAAAAATTATAGTAAACACGAACGCCTCATCTAGTTGTAATGATTTGTGTGACGTTTAAGTCAAAAAATTATAGTAAACACGAACGCCTCAAAATAACGTGCGTAATTTGGTCGCATACGTGATGTACGTTAAGCCGTAATGTATTTTACACTTTCTCTATATAATTATATATACATACAAACATACTATACATACAAGTTGATTTTGCATCTTTTAATATTCAAGTTGTTATTGGACTCCCAGTTTACGTTTTCTTTCTTTCATTTGTGTAAATTATTCGAACTATTATTCTTATCCAAATATATAAGCCAGTAGTTACCTTTCGATGTAAATTGGTTCTAAGTGAAACTAAAGACGAAAAACAAGTGCATGGTAATACAAGTGTAGATAAACCACTCGTTTGTTGACGTATAATTATAGAAATAAGGCAAAAGTGTGTCTGCGTTTTTTTTAACGACGAAACTTTTAAAAAAAAATATAGAAAACCAGGCCAATAAGCAACTAGAACATCAAAAGTTACAGAATTACATCACGAATATTAAATTCACATCACCTATTCCAATTAATCTCAACATATTTTGATCTATTTGTCATCGAGTAAAACGAATTCTCTTTAATAAGATCCCCGGATATTATGGTTGTTGAAGGTCTTCTCATTTCTTGTCTTCCAAATCTCCCAAGTTGTAACCAAAAGAACCACTCCAAAGATCTTTTTCCAGTCTTTTGAACCTTTAATATTGATTACCAGGCCTAGGATTTGTTGGACAGGGAGCTCCGAGTTAGTGAACGGGATATTGAGCCAAACCATAATCGACCATCAAATAGATTTGGCTATCAAACAATCCCACATAATATGAGAAGTGTCTTCCTCCCTTAATCCACATTGAGAGCACTTCAGATCTTCAACTGCCGCACTACGAAGGGCCATATTCGATTTTGAAGGTATTCTGTTAATTGAAGCCCTCCAACCGAAGATGTTAATTTTTGTAGGAACCCGATTATTCCGCAACAGCCATGGTTTGTTATTTTCTAATCTAGCAGTTTCGTGAAGAGAGAGAGAGAGAGGAGATATATTGGTGTAATTACATAGCAATTTAAAATAAAAACACCAGTGTATAAATTTCGTAAAGTTACATCATTATATATCGTTCTGAAACTTTTTGAAAATAAACAATCGAAAGATTTGTAAAATAATAAACCAATGAATACTCAACCCTTTCCATTAAGACCAAATCCCTTCAAAACACAAGTCAAAAAATTATAGTAAACACGAACGCCTCATCTAGTTGTAATGATTTGTGTGACGTTTAAGTCAAAAAATTATAGTAAACACGAACGCCTCAAAATAACGTGCGTAATTTGGTCGCATACGTGATGTACGTTAAGCCGTAATGTATTTTACACTTTCTCTATATAATTATATATACATACAAACATACTATACATACAAGTTGATTTTGCATCTTTTAATATTCAAGTTGTTATTGGACTCCCAGTTTACGTTTTCTTTCTTTCATTTGTGTAAATTATTCGAACTATTATTCTTATCCAAATATATAAGCCAGTAGTTACCTTTCGATGTAAATTGGTTCTAAGTGAAACTAAAGACGAAAAACAAGTGCATGGTAATACAAGTGTAGATAAACCACTCGTTTGTTGACGTATAATTATAGAAATAAGGCAAAAGTGTGTCTGCGTTTTTTTTAACGACGAAACTTTTAAAAAAAAATATAGAAAACCAGGCCAATAAGCAACTAGAACATCAAAAGTTACAGAATTACATCACGAATATTAAATTCACATCACCTATTCCAATTAATCTCAACATATTTTGATCTATTTGTCATCGAGTAAAACGAATTCTCTTTAATAAGATCCCCGGATATTATGGTTGTTGAAGGTCTTCTCATTTCTTGTCTTCCAAATCTCCCAAGTTGTAACCAAAAGAACCACTCCAAAGATCTTTTTCCAGTCTTTTGAACCTTTAATATTGATTACCAGGCCTAGGATTTGTTGGACAGGGAGCTCCGAGTTAGTGAACGGGATATTGAGCCAAACCATAATCGACCATCAAATAGATTTGGCTATCAAACAATCCCACATAATATGAGAAGTGTCTTCCTCCCTTAATCCACATTGAGAGCACTTCAGATCTTCAACTGCCGCACTACGAAGGGCCATATTCGATTTTGAAGGTATTCTGTTAATTGAAGCCCTCCAACCGAAGATGTTAATTTTTGTAGGAACCCGATTATTCCGCAACAGCCATGGTTTGTTATTTTCTAATCTAGCAGTTTCGTGAAGAGAGAGAGAGAGAGGAGATATATTGGTGTAATTACATAGCAATTTAAAATAAAAACACCAGTGTATAAATTTCGTAAAGTTACATCATTATATATCGTTCTGAAACTTTTTGAAAATAAACAATCGAAAGATTTGTAAAATAATAAACCAATGAATACTCAACCCTTTCCATTAAGACCAAATCCCTTCAAAACACAAGTCAAAAAATTATAGTAAACACGAACGCCTCATCTAGTTGTAATGATTTGTGTGACGTTTAAGTGTTGCATTATATGATTCTTCATATTTGGCATAAAGTTCCATTTTGATTTAGGATTTCATCGCCTTTTGGATTAATATAGGATTTGAAGGTGATTTGATATTTGGTTGGTGGAATCAAATTCTTTGGTTTAAATGAATAAAAGGTGAGTGGGAGTGGTGGTTAGGAGGCACTGGTGGGGTTTTTTGGTTTGGTAGAAATGCTAGTGACATCATTTTTTGATGGATTTTTTTTTTGGTTTAGTAATATATGATTAAATTAAGATAATTGACCCGTATAACATCATGACAAAAGATCAAATACAAATACCCTTATCATACAAAACGTATGAATATAGTAAAAAGGTAAAAAACGCGGTGATATATTTTCATAATTATTTACTTATATAATAATTATCAAAATTACCCTACAAATGATCTTGTAGGGTAATTTTGTAAAATGTTCTTATAGGGTAATATGGATCTTGTAGGGAAATTTTGTAAAATGTTCTTGTATGGTAATTTTAATTTTGTAAATTTTATATTTGTAAAGTATCATAATTACTTTACAAATGATCTTGTATGGTGATTTTGATCTTGTAAGATAATTTTGATCTTGTAGGGTAATTTTGTAGAGTATCATAATTACTCTACAAGTGTATCAAAATTACCCTATAAGATCAAAATTACCCTACAATAACATTTTGCAAAATTACCCTACAAGATCAAAATAACCCAACGAGCAAATAATTACGAAAATGCTACTGCGCTTTTTTGCTTTTTCATGTTTTTCGTACGTTTTATACGATAAGACTGTTTGTACGTGAACATAACTCATAACTTCATTTGTAATCTACTAAACGGCCTCTATTAATTTAGTCGGAAAATGTAGGGTTATAAATGAATCAAACGAACATGAAGGGGGTAATTCTTGTTTATTTGTTTAAGTTTAATGAACAATTATAAACCTTCAAATAAATGAATTTTCTTGCTTTGTTCGTTCGTAAAAAAAGATACCTTTTTTATCCGTAATAACAAATATAATTAAATGAATATAAATGACAAATTATAGAAAGTTAATGAAATAGTCTGTCAAAAAAGTTATGAAAGGAAAATTTACATAACGTTCACATATGCATACATTATTAAAATATGTGATGTGTATAATATAAATGACTATATATGAATGAAAAGTGTCACACATTTATTTACTAACATCAATAAATAAATAAATAAATAAATAAAGAGTTTGTCCATGTTAGTTCATTTACATAAAAGAGCATAAAAAATTGTATATATTTGCTCAATTAATAAATAAATAAACGAACATAAACAAACAATAGATGTTACTAAACATTCTGTAAACTTATAACCTTAACAAAAAATTTAGCGACCTATCACCATGAATGAAAAAATAGTTTATCTCTATAATAAAGTAACAGCAACAAAAATAATATTTTTCTATGCTTTACAACATGCTTTAGAGGAGTTTATCTATAAGTAAATAGAAAGAATAATATATAATCTTTGATTATATTGAATGATAACAAAGTAATTAGTAATAATAATTGTGGAGTGGCAATGAGTTCATATGGTACATATTCTTTACTTGTTTTGCAAACAAAACACACCCCAATCTGGGTGCTCACGACAAGAACGTGTCAATGAAATAGAGAAAGCTTACCATAGAAAAAATATTGTGACATCCAGCACAATGATGATGACACATCGCATCCATTACTATTTCGTGTGATTTTCCTTCCATTTAAATATAACTATAGTGTTGGAGGTGACTTCATATTCACTATAATCGACTTATAAATTATAAATTTCAACTAGTTCATACAAACAAATAAGAAATTTAATAGTTTACGAATCAAATTTAATGCTTTTGAAATTAGTTCCTTTATGAACACTATTTTAATAATCACAACTGAAGAGCTATGGTCCTAAATCAGGGTATATTTGGCATAGGGACCATACCACTTTTTCCAGCTTGACGTCTACATCCAAAAGCTTCTAGAAATTTCTGGAAGAAATCACATGTGACAAAGAAGATGCTCCTCCAGATTTAAAGGACGACACGTGTCACCTATAATTAGACGCCAACTGGACCTGTAAGATATTTGGAGGACAATCCGACAGCTAGTACATAGGAGAACCCGGCTGGATCGAATAGGCGCGCACCAGATCATACACTAGACTGGCAACGACAGAGGGGACTAGAAAAGATATTCCCCTTGGTCGGACAGCTGGCGCCCACGGGCTAGCTAGCAAACCTCCTCCTCCTCCTTCATCCTTCGGCTATAAATAGAAGACTCCACCTTCAGGTTTAAGGATTCTGCTCACACTATTTACTCTTAACACACATTATTCTCCTCAGGATAGTACTTATTCTCACACCGGAGGGTGGTCACAAGGAGAACCCCCTAATTCCCTTCCTTGTGGCGAGTCACTGGTGTTCTGTTTTGCAGGAGATCGGCTAACGACGAGTGGAGGAAGAGATTGAACCATCATACACGAAACAGTTCAGCTGGGATAACCTTGTGTTAACCAGTGTTTCATCATCTCTTTCCTCTTTTAAAACACTCTTCAATGGCTGAACAAAACCCCTCTTTCCACATCTACGGAGAAAACTCTCCGTTTGATCCGGCTACGGACGACGTTCACGTCCAAGGCCACCAAAGGGACGAGGCCGTCAGAGAGGAGTTAGCAAATACCGAAATCCCCGATTTCTTCGGAAGTGCTTCCCGGGTGATCAATCAGACAACTCCCAGCCCTCAAAACCCAAGCAATGGTGCTGGCCCCTCAGCACCATCGATCTCAGCACAACCAAATGTCTCAGCTTTACTTGGATTACCAGAAGGAGAAACTTTTACTTCCTGGTATACCAAGCAACAAGCTACACTAAACTTGGTCTACGTGCAACTAAGCGCACAACAAGCATTACTCCAAGTGTAAGCTCAACCGTCTCTTTTTGTAACTCCAGCTCAACGACAAACGAGTACCCAGACTCCGCAACACGCGCATACGCATACGCGGACCCAGCAACATGAAAGATCATCCACAATATGGAGGCAAAGCGTGTATGACACACGCTTGGTGAAACGGAAAGCAATTATGAACAGCATACTCATCAGCAGAAAAAACCCCGATTGCACAGCCGACTGGGCCCTACGCAACATCAACAAAGAACGGGAGTACAACAACGAAGAAGAAGATTCTACTTACTGACAAGAAGAAACTTCCGTCTTCAGCAGGCTGCCACCAAACCATGAGGCATACAGGCCCCGCGCGCACGGGGTCCTGATGCGAACATGATTTCACTTTAAGCTATTTTCCAGAAGGCGTAGCGGAGAAGTCCAAATTCATTAAAGAAATAGCTATGGCTCCGTTAGAAAAGACAAAGCTGCCACACAACGTGGGAAAATACAATGGCCTCACAGATCCGGATGACCACTACAAGTCTTCACAAGTGTAGGTGTTGTGGGAGGTTGGTCTTTACCACTCTGGTGTCACCTATTCGTACAAACCTTCGTAGGAGCGACGCACGCATGGTTTGATAGTCTACCAGCAGGAAGAATCAAGTCTTGGATGGATTTCCAGAGAAATTCTTGTCTCATTTCAGTCAACAGAGAAGGTACACCAGAGATTTAGCAGATGTTCTAAACATCTGGCGCAAGGAACACGAAGGTATTGAGGACTTCATTACCAGATATAACAAAGAATGTTTGGAGATAGGAAACGTTGGAGATGAGATCCGACGCGCGCACTTCATTTGCGCCGTCAAATGAGATGATCTGATTCAGAGAGTAAAAGGCAGATATGGAGGTCCCAAAGACTGGGAAACCTTCATAGAAGTAGCAAAAATCATCATGCAGACTGATAAATAGTTGACCAGTGACGAAGGCCGTCAACACAATTATAGCCAGCATGCCAGCGACAAGCGCAACAAGAAAGGACGAGGCCAACCTTGGAAAGCATCTAGTTATAGAGAAAAAAGCCCACCGGTAGAAGATGCGTGCGCAACCATCAATCAGATAGGCTATCAAAAAGAAGTCAAGAAAGAAAACAAATGCCTCTCACAAAGACCCCGTCCGAAGTTTTATCCACCGAAAATCACCAATTCAAGGCTCCTCTACAGATGCGCAACAAGAGAGGGCAAGACCCAAACCTCTTTTGCGAGTACCACAAAGATACTGGACATCTAACAGATGACTGTATTAGCCTAAGACAAGAAATAAAGCAAGCACTAAAGAGTGGCAAACTTACACACCTGGTCAAGAGCGGCAAGAGAGATACACGCCAAATCCAAAGACGAGAGGAAGGGCCTGATAACAAGAAACTCCGAAAGCTGGAAACACACATGATACAAGGCAGCTCAAGAAGACCGAGAAAGAATTACAACAAGCGTGCGCAGGATGACTCCTGGAGCGAGAGGCAAATCGTTTTTCCAGTGGTTAGAGGAGGACCAAGAGAAAGGAGACCCACCGTAATCTCAGGGGTGTTCGGCTACTACCAAACAGATTACATCTTCATTGACCCAGTGAGCACAACGGATATCATTTATGAACCGTGCTTCAATCAGCTGGACCAAGAAGACAAGGTGCTCTTAGAGCTAGTTGATTATCCCCTTACTGGTTTCTGTAACGAGGTCGTCTTTCCTTCGGGTCAGATATCTTTTCAAGTACTGCTTTCAGATGGGAGAAATTCTAGAACCGAGGAAGTTATGTTCATGGTCTTACCAGCGAACTCCAGACACGACATTCTGTTAGGAAGAGAATCCTAGGGTGATTTCAGTATGATCTGCTCAGGACCACATTCAGCAGTAGGCTTTCCAACTAAGACTAGGGTTGCTATCATTTATGCAAGCAAGGAGGTGCTCGTGACTGATGAGGCACGACCTTCAAAGACAAGCAAACCAACCCCGCGCGCAGAAGCAGAGAAGTGGATCCTGAACAGGAAATACCCAAAGTAAACAGTTACCTTAGGCGCAACAATATCCGAAGCCACCCGCACGTCCCTTAAATAGTTGTTATTCAAGAACATGGACATCTTTGCCTGGATACCAACCGACATGGTAGGATTTCCACGGCACGTTGTAGAACACATGCTTAATGTCTCTGAAAACGCCAAACCAGTTATGCAGACGAAGCGCAACTTGGGGCCAGAAAAGCACGAGGCCATGTAACAACAAGTCACAGAACTGCTGAATGCAGGGATCATCAGAGAAGTGCGCTACCAAACCTGGGTTTCCAGTCCAGTGATGGTGCCCAAAGGGAACGACGGATGAAGAATGTGCGTGGATTACAAGGATCTCAACAAGGCGTGTCCATGGGATTGTTATTCCCTACTAGAGATCGATGAGAATATTGATTCTTTAGCGTTTTTGTTTTCTGGATTGTTACAAAGGGTACCACCAGGTCCAGATGGCAATTCAAGATGAAGACAAGACGGCGTTCCGCACGCCAATGGGTTTATACTGCTATACAAAAATGCCTTTTAGTCTGCGAAATGTAGGAGCCACATACCAAAGGCTGATGAATGAGATGTTCGGGGATGACATTGGCAAGCACATCGAAGTTTACATGGATGACCTGGTCATCATGAGCAAAGAAGAAGATCTGATGCTACAAAACATTCAGAGGACTTTCGATACACTTCGAGGCGTGAACATCAAGTTGAACCCAACCAAATGCTCCTTCGGGATGGAAAAAGGAAAATTTCTGGGCTTCATAGTTACAAAAGATGGGTTCAAAGTCTACCTTGAAAAAGTGCAAGCAATTGAGCGAATGCCTTCCCCATCAACAGTGAAGGAGATGCAAGTCCTAGCAGGACGTTTAGCTGCGCTAAACCGTTTCCTCGCTAATCATGCAACAAAATCTTTCCCGTTCATCAAGACCCTTTGGAACTGTGTCAAGAAAAACAAATTTTTGTGGACTTCAGAAGCGGAAGTCGCATTCAAGGAAATGAAGGATTGTTTAATGCGCCTGCCAACCCTCACGGCTCCAATGAAAGATGAACTATTGGTTATGTATTTATCAGCCTCAGAGAAAGCGGTAGGAGCGGTCCTATTAGTCGACCGACAGGGTGTACAAACGCCGGTATACTACGTCAGCCGTACCTTGAACGACCCTGAAACGAGGTACTCCATGATGGAAAAGCTAGTCTTAGCTCTTATCCATGCGTCAAGAAGGCTACGCAGATATTTTGGAGGTCATGTCATCCATGTACTGACAAATTACAACATCGGCAACATCTTAGCTCGACCCGAAATCTCTGGGAGATTAGTAAAATGGGCCATCAAGCTAGGTGGACACAACGTAGTTTTCATGCCACGGCCGGCAATTAAAGGACAAGTATGGCAGATTTTCTCACAGAAGTACCGGATGATAAGGATCGTGAGTGCAAGGCGATGGAAAAAGCCGAAAAATAGTCTTCAGAGGAACCGTGGTTGTTGTACACGGATGACACATCCAATGAAGACGGAACTCAAAAGAGGGGATCGGTAGACGAATTATTCATCATTCTGTGGGCCTATCGAACAATGCCGAAAACAAGCAATGGGGAAACCCTGTTCAGATTGGTATATGGGTCAGAAGCTGTCATACCAGCAGAGATTGGCCTGCATCTCCATGAATGTTAGCGATGAATGCTGTGAACAATGAAGAGCAACGAAGATTGGATCTAGATCTCCTTGAGGAAAGGAGAGAGATAACCTTGTGTTAACCAGGGTTTCATCAACAACAAATTTAAAAAAAAATGTTAGAAACGTTATTATAATACACACACATATATAGGTACCAGATCATCTATAGAGAGAATTAACGTGCGAAGGCTAGGAAAACTTTTGGACCAATAATCTAGCAATCATATGGTTGCGGTTATGTGATCCCCAAATCACAAAATCATGTAACAAAAACAAGTGGGTAAAAAACAAAAAATGAATAGTAAATATTTTTTACTACTAAACTTATTTCTCTCACGATTTTTAAAAGGCCATAATTCTTTCATACGTTAATATTTTTGAAAAAAAATACACCATGAAAACGAGCATTTTATTCTTTTTAATTTGAGTAGAGTATTTTTATAGGTTTTTTTTTTCAACATGTTACATGATTATATAACATTATGTATACGTAGTATGCCTTATATTTAGAACAAATATAACGTTGCAAGATTTATATACACTACGTGATTATATACTACTACGCAATTATGTAACACTACGTGATTATGTACTACTGCTATGTGACTACATGAACGATTATACCCATAGCTTGAAGTAAAAATGTCTATTTTTACTAGGGTGGTAAATGAATTGAACGTTCAACTAACATTTTCTGAACCGTTTGACGGGAAGTTCATTTACGTTCGTTCATTTAATAAATGAACGGACATGAATATAAAATTTCGTTTGATCAGTTAAATGAATGAAAATGAACAACGGTCTCGTTCGTGCAATTATGCCCGTGAACCGTTCGGTAATGTGTTCATGAACGTTCGTTCTTTTACGATCATTCATGTTCGTTTGTTTATATTGTCCATGAATGATCTTTGTACATTTATTTATGTTATCTAAACATGATATATTATTACCCTAACAATTAAAATAGGAAACCCCTATCCCCCCACCTTGTTTTTGCATCGTTCCCCTTTCTTTCTCATTATTCACATCGATGAATACATTGACTTCCGTTCCACTATTATGACTTCAAGTTCCTACGCGGCTCCCTCCGACCTAATTGCAAAAACCACTAAACTTTTGAGCGGGAAAACACATTGGAATGGCTCTATAATGATGTCATGTGTCCCTTAGGTATGTTCTTTATTAGGTAGTATAGATATTTTCGATTATATAACTTTTAAATAGTTGTACAAATATTTTTATATTATATAGGTTAAGATAATTTGTATAGAATAACTCAAAATTATAAAATACAATCTAAAAATAATTTAAGAGTAAACAATGTGTTTTATGTTACGGTGGATGTGTGGGCACACAAGGTGTTACAGTGGAGAGATGAGAATGCTACGGTGGATGTGTGGGCACACAAGGTTAGACCAGATAAGAAATGAGGTTTTTAGGAAGAAGTTAGGGGTAGCTAGTGTATCAGATAAGATGAAGAGAGAAGATTGAGATGGTTTGAGCATGTGAAGAGGAGGCAGACGATAGAGCCAGTTAGAGTGGTTGAAACTCTCACTTTGGAGAACAGGAGGGTTAGAGGCAGGCCCAAATTTACTTGGGATGAGCGGATCAGACAGGATATACTAGGATTGCACCTCTCCGAGAATATGATCCAGATAGGAGTTCATGGAGATGTGTGATTAAGTTAAGGATTTTTAGGGGAGAGTACAAACTATTTCTTAGGTATGGTGTATTGCCGTAGATAAGCTTACGCGTTAGTGGAACTTACATGCGTTTGTCATCTGTATCTAGGTGTATAGGTTGTTGTGATGTTATATTTGTCTTGTTTACCATGTACTCTGTCACCACACATGTTATATTAGTAGCTTCATATATATGTAAACACACCTCATGTGCTAGTTATTGATTTATTGGGTGTTTTGGAGCCGAGGGTCTCGCTGGAAGCAGTATCTCTATCCCTTAAGGTAGAGGTAAGATGCGCCTATATTTCACCATTCCCAGACTCTACCAATAGTTTCGCTATATGAATGATTTTACATCACATGGTGGTTGTTGTAGTTTGTTTTGTGTTAACTACTATATGTTAAAAAAATGAAATTAATTCAAAAGAGAAAATTGTTAGAAAAATTAACCACTGTTTGAAAACCACTGATTATAAACCACTGATTATAAACCACTGATCAGTTTGATAAACTACTGATCAGTTTGTCTAACCACTGATGAAGTTAACTACTGATCAGTTTAAGCACTGATCAGTCTAACCACTTATCAACCACTGTCGGTTTGAAGGCAGTGGCAAGTTGAAACAGAACCACTGATTAGAACAGCGGTCAGAAAAGATTGCAAATAGAAGTATAAAAGAAACAGTAAACGATTTAACCGGGCTTGTGTTTGACACAATTCCCTTAAACAGATTCGCCGTCTGTTCCCAGGGTACGCCGGTTTGAAACAGCACCGAGCGCTGCCGGACTTGAACACTTGCCTGAAAATAAACTGGAGAATGCTGTAGAGAGATCGAGAGAAGAGATTGTGTTTCGGTGTGTTCAACTGTGTTGGTCTGCATTGGGTTTTATAGACACAGATCATAACTGATTCTGGCCTCATCATTGCAGAGAATTAAAGCTAGTCAGTTTCAAAACGTATGCCTCATCATTGCAGTCGAAACTGAATAGTATAATGGTTCTCATTAAAACTGAAAATCATTTCAGTTAAAGACCCATTAAGACCAACCGTTTTAAAGACTAATAAAAATAATTAGTCAGTCTCGAGTGCAAAAACTGTCTCCCGCGAGCCCGGGTTTTCGGAGCTGCATTCGTGTCCGCAGGACGTACACGAGTTCAACTAAATCCGGTTCCATTTTTTTGCACCCCCCCCTGCGTGCGCGCGGGTAGGACTTGTGGTAAAACATGTCATAAGACTTCAAAGGCTTCATTAAGGTTTCACCTTATATATAGCCTATCTTTTCATTCCCACACCAATGTGGGACAAAGTGAATTACCAACTTGAGACTTTCATTCACACTAAACTTCCAACAAAAATCAATATTTTCTTTTGAAATATATATGTGGACCTAATTGAGTAACAAGTCTCATTCCTTGGAATTATTAAGATTTTATTATATGTATATATAGAAGTTTTAGAGTTTCACAATCAAAATTTTCACACACTATTGTATTACAACTAAGTATCAAAGTAGTCAAATTCACGACACATATAAACACCCTTTTAAGAGTGATAACGACTAATGTATGACTACCATTAACATTACCATCAAACTAGTAATAATTGTTACATATTAGAAAAAACATTTGATATAATCATAAAAAACCTTCAAAATCAAGCTTAAAAATAGGTTAAATATCAGCAATATATTTAGTTTTGTTTTAATATGGCACTGTTTCATTTTTCTTTTCATTTTGGTATGGTAATTAATAATCTTTTAACCGATATGCTATTGGACTATTGGTGTGGTGATGGTCCTAATCTTTATCACCACATTCTACGTCATCGTCACATCACTCTATTCTTCACCACTATCCCCATCATCAATATATATGGTGTGGTGATGGTCCTCCCATTTTTTTAATTTTGTTTTTAAATTAAATATAATTTTTTTTAATTTTGTTAAACAATTAGTAAATAAAAGTAACATTTCAGTCATATTTAAAAAAGGAAAAAAAAATACATAATTTAAATATGAAAACTAAAAAACTAAAGACTCCATTTTTTTGGTAATTTTCTACTTCATTTTTCGAACCCTTCTTTGTATCTATATGCGAGTGACTCGAAGTTGGTTGTCATTAGTTTAAACTCTTCGCGTTTGGCCGCTTCTTTTTCTAACTTATGCTTCCCTTTCTTTTTCTCGACCGCTTCTTCATTTACTTATTGTTTTAACTTAAGCCTCCCCGATTGTATTTGGTTATATTCGGCAAACTTACTCATCAACTTATCCACCTTCGATTCACTAGGAAATTGGTTTTTTGCCGATGCGTCCTTTTTTGCTTTGTCTCTACTGATAATTCAAGAATATTCATGACATCATCATCAAACACTGGTTCGTCATTAATATTAATATTGCAACGCGCATCCGAACCACCGACATTATAATCTCTCGACTTGGATGTTTTCGAACTTTTTTAATTCACCATCTCATTTGGTATCGGCGCCCACTTGGATTACTTTTTTTTAAAAAAAATTTCTACCCCTACATGTTGAAACGTATGCTTATGTTTCGACTTATATCTGGACATGGCCATTGTAAACATCGCTTCATCACTCGACTCACTTAGCCGATTAACGTAAGCATTGTTGTATTAACAAATAAACCACAAGACCCTTCTGTTCATTTGTCGATACTTCGTGTCGATTGAATCGATTCCTCGGCACAACTCTTGTTGCATTTAAGAATTTCCTTCCAAAAGCTTTCCGATCTTTTATTGTTACCTACAAAAAATAATAATTCGTAAAGAAAGTAAAAACAATTATGTATATAACAAAAAAATAATAATAATTAGTAAACAAACTAAAATAATAATGTATATAACAAATAATAATAGTAATAAAAATAAACCTATTATTGGACACGTAGAAGCATTGCACCACGCCCGTGTCAATGCCTCCCTTCGATCGGTGTCCATGCTCTGACCTCTTGCTTTGCTTGTAGTTTGAATTTTCGGTCGCCCGACCACTTCTTTGACTTTGTTTTCTTCGACGTTTGAGGTTGTGTTTTGGGTACAACTCCAACATCGTCAAAGTCTTCTCTAGGTTGGTGTGGTAGAATTTGGATTTGTTGTTGACTCATTTGTAATTGTTGTTGCATTTGCATTTGTTGTTGTTGGAATTGAGTTTGTTTAAGTTGAGTGAACATATTTGAAGTTTGAGTTTTCTAAAGTTGAGTGAACGCATTTCGAACTTGATTGAATCGCAAAAGAGAATATTGTGTTGACGATATCAGATCACGGTGGGCTAGTAGCCAGGTGACATAAACAGGGTTGGTGACGAATTATCAGGTCGTTTGGATCTGTGGTTGGTTTTTCTTTTTTTTTTGGGATACAAAATAAGAAAAAATAGAGGGAATGAGAGAATGAATACGTATTTTAGTGTAAAAGAATATTGGTGTGTTTGTTTAAATAGTGATAAAATAGAAATTTTATTATTATTATTTTTTAAATCGACTGTTCCATATGGGTCAAAGGCACAACAATCAAGAGGGGAGGAACATGGAGACCGTTGGGTTCTCCATGAGTACCACGAGTGGAGGATATGGGGGGGGGGGGGTGTACAATATTCTTCACGACTCATGTGGCAAGGCCATGGTCCTCTTTACGAGGGTCACACCGTGCAACCTTATGATCATTATGCAACTCGTGACCGGTTAAAAATCAGATTCATAACTTTTTTTTTGTACGATTGTTAAAAATTTTAACAATATACTATCAAGATAATATTTTCTTTGTTTTGATATGATCACCAAAATCTCAAAGAACTTTCTGTTATGGTCGCTATATTGAAATATTGACCATCACAACACTCCTTTTGTATATATAATGATCCTAAGAAGATAAAATGTTAGCATATCATATTAAAATAAATAATTATAAAATCATTCATACTAGAATATTACTTGTTAAAAATGTGAATTATTTCAACTTTTTGAATGAATGCAACACTCGTATTATATAGAATTGTCAAAATAATTGTATCACAAGTTTTGGAAAATCCAAAAGAAAAACATTATGAAGCTAGTATAATGAAATTAAAAGATTATTGATACAATAACATAATTAATTGTTAAGCATATCAATATATTATTGAGTGGGGTAATTGCCATTATCAAACAAGGTGTACATCATAATAGGCCAAACTAGAAAAGAAGGCCATTCTAGTCTAGTAGGCCCTCCACACTCTCTATTATAAGATAATAACTATTAAGATGTGAAAGAATATTTGTTGAAGTAACATGAAAGGAAGGTATAGTCAAGGTCTCAAACCTTCCATCCATTCACATTACTCTCCATTCACCATTTTTTACATTATCTTATTAAGGAAATACTGCATTTATTTATTTTAAAATACAATATATAATACTATTATTTTATCTTCAAGGTTGTCTTAAAAGATGGAATGTTAATTTTCATAAAGTTGGATCCGTTTCATTTAGGTGTTAACTAAGAACCGTTAAACATATTTATTAGTTCTAAACATTATAAATATTAATGAAACTATTTCTTTTTTCCTTTAACCGCAAACTCAAACACTTACTAAATATACCCTCGAATTTTACACAATGTTTAAAGGGAGTAGAACCTGCACCACTTAGGAGCAATACCTATCAGATTACAAACCCTTTGGTTAAAATTGCTTCTTACTAAAGTTAAGATATATTAAATAATATTTAACAATTTCATTGATTTTGTGGTGTAAAACATCCCTCATTTGCTCATTTAGGGCAAATGAGTGCACATACATTTAACTTTAAAAATATATTTTATACCTCTTAGCTAAGACTAGCTATGTTTGCATACAACTAAATGAAACCAACATATTTTGTGTCATAAAATAATGAAGAAAGATTGTGGATGTCTAAATATAGAAAAACTGAAAAGATAAATATAGCCAGCAAAATGAAAGATGGCATATGCATGATTAACATTGGGATGGTGGATGGTGGATGATGATGGGTGCCGGTGGTGGAGGCAATGGCCAAGAGGTATGGATGGAAAGGAGTAGTTGTATATAAGGCTATTTTATTTGTGTTAAATATTCACTAATAACTTAGAAATGTCTTCTAGTCTAACGGCACTTCATCTCTCTTCTAAAAGGGAGATCGAGGTTCGAATCTTGTTGCTGGTGAATTTCTTTTGAAAAACCAGTAAGGAGGTTTTACGAGCCAATTGGTTTCCTCCTAAAACGGTTTGGTGTCATCCTCGTACGCCAAACTAATAATGGACAGTTGTAGTTTGGTCTGATGTATGAATATATGCATGGGCTATGAAGAGGCATGTTACCGAGCCCGAATACACCGTCATTCAAAAAGAACTTAGAAGTAAATATATATTATCATAGGGGTGAGCATAAAACCGAATTAATGGAGCCGTAATCGAAATAACCGAAAAAACCGAACCGAAATAACGGAAAACCGAAATAACTGAAGGGTCGGTTATTTATATTTTTGATAACCGCATGTTGTGGTTCGGTTATGGTTATGGTTATTCTTATTTTCAAAACAGAAAATAACCGAACCGAACCGAATGTTTTAACCATGGCCTAATCCATATGTTTTCTTTTGTGAAGTGTTTAAGTCTTTTAACCATGACCCGATCTCATTAAATTAAAAACTCTAGCCACTTTGTGTTCGTATGTATGCTTCCACATAACACGTGTCTACATGGGTTATTTTTGTTTTTGGATTCAGTATGCATGTGTTAGTGAAATATAATTGATAACTCTACAAGCTTTAACTATGTACATATATTTTTTGCGCATGAAAATTTTGCATAAACCACACAATTTAAAGCCTAACTTTCGAAATGATAAAAAAGAAAACTGACCTATAACCGAACCGAAATCCATTAACCTCAAATAACCGATTAACCGAACCAAAAGGATATGATTTTTTGATAACCGATGTAAGCGGTTATGGTTTCGATTTTAGGCAATAACCGAACCGAATTTTGTTATTCATATATGGTTTTGGTTGTATACTTATTGTTAGAGGCATCCAAAACTCCAAGTTTTAATGCATTTCCAAACTATGTACTTGCCTAACTAGATTGATGATTGGCCAACAAGACACGACACCTATCCTTATGGTTATCTATCAACAGAATAAAACTAGTACAAAACAAAAAGGACGTCATGGATCACTGTGTTTGCGTATTTGTAGAGAAATCGAAGGACCACAATATAGTTTCGGTCCCTATGTCATATGGTCCTGACATATACTATTTAAAAACTAACAAGTGATTCATTATCCTCATTAGTCTACATTTAATCCATCCATCCATCCATATATATATATATATATATATATATATATATATATAAACTAAATATCCTAATATATTCTTCATTATTTACAAAAAACATTTAACTTCTTTCATCATTTTTTTTTAATTTAATTATATGAAAATAACTTTATAAATATAAAATGCTTGAATGAAACTAACCTACTCTCATGATTGCAAAACAATAGTAAAACAATTAATATATTATAAAACTACAATGATTTAACTTAGTTTCAACAAAATAATATAATAATATTAATATATTTAAAATAAACTTGAAGTCGATCAATCAAGTCACAACATATAATTGTCTCCACTACATACATACACACACACACACAACTTATAAAATAAGATTACATACACATACTATGTACGTATATGCTTTTGTCTATATATATACACCCAGGTGATACTCTTAACCATATTTACCTTGCATGTAGCACACTCTTCTTTACCTTTCTCTCTCTTCATAGTTTTGAACTTGAAAAACTCCTTTAATCTTCACTCTTTGATCTCCCCTTCACTCTTTCTCACACACACACACAAAAACACCCAAGAAAACACACAGTGAAACTTCATGGAAGTAGAAATGGATGTTTCAAGCCTCCACCATCATCATCACCAACAGGTACACTACTAATTCCTCTCTCATTCATCTTCATTCTTTTTAAAAAAAAAAAACTTTCAGGATGAATTTCAATCAGAAATAAGCAAAGTGTTTGAAATTTATGAGTTTTTACTCGCAATTAGGTTACGGAAAGATTATTTAATTTGTTTGATTTTGTCCTAAATATATATAAATTTTTTTGAACGGTAAAATCACTCCACGCCTGTCCTTTGTAGAATTTGAACCCACACCGCAACCATTTTTTTAGGGTTTTCGTAAAGTTTTTGCTTAGTTACCAAATTTTGATCAGAATTAATTTATTTTTGTGAATGTGAATTTATGTATGTAGGATATATCTTCACAAACACTAGAGAGCATGTTGGTGTGCACAAAAGCCCAACAAGACAAAAAACCAAGACCACCAGAAGAAGCTTTAAAATGTCCTAGATGTGATTCAAGCAACACCAAATTCTGCTACTACAACAACTACAGCCTCACACAGCCAAGATACTTTTGCAAATCATGTCGAAGGTACTGGACGAAAGGCGGAACTCTAAGAAATGTTCCGGTGGGGGGCGGGTGTAGGAAGAATAAAAGGCCCTCTTCGTCATCATCCGCGACATCATCGAATTCATCGGCATGCTCTGGACTATCAAAGAGACCTCAAGAACACCACCTTATCCCACAACATCATCATCCACTTAATATTATGACATCTAGTTCTAACAATCACCTGCTTTCAGGTCTACCACACTTACCATATGACTCAACTTGCACTGATCTCTCACTTGCTTTTGCTAGGCTCCAAAGCCAAGCAAATGGGCCCATGGGGTTTGACCACAATGACCACCATTTGGGTAGCAATGGGGACCAACACCAACACCAACTAGGTTTTCTTGATGCGGTTAGGGGCGGGTTTCTCGAGAACAATAACGCGCTTAACGGGTTCCACAATGTGTTATACAATGGGGGTAATCTTGGAAATGGGGACATGGGAAGTTTAATGGGATTAAACAATGTTGGTACTAATCATGATCAAGACCAACAACATGTTATGAACCCAATGTTTCATGATCATCAAGATCAAGAAATCACTTGTGGTGCAGCCACAACAGCAGTGACAATGACAACAGTGAAGCAAGAAGCATGCAACATGATGAGATCAAGTGAAAATCACATTGGAGATAGTAGACCAGGAGGAGGGGTATTATGGGGATTTCCATGGCAGATGGGTGCAGGTGGTGGAGATCAAACAAACATGGTTCATGAGGTTGAGTCAGGGAGGTCAATGATTGGAGGATGGAATGGGATTGGTTCAACAAATTGGCATGGACTCATAAATAGTCCTCTTATGTAGTTGAAGTAGAACTATATATCATATGTTGTTGTTGTTGTTTAATTAATGTTAGTTGGTCAGGAGAATTTTACTTTTAAAATATTTTGTTTGGATGAGGGAAGGATAGATCATAGATTTATGTACTTGCTTGCTTTTAACTAAATTTGTTTGTTTGTTTGTTTATGTATGACAGTCTTAGAATTACCAGTTTTTGTATCCCAATCCAAGAACATTAATACGGAATGTGTTGTATTGGATATGACCAAATGTTTATTTTGATGTGACTATGGTCTTGTAGGTATTTACATATAATCAGAATTTTACAGTCTTTATGTTATGATATAGGTTTTATTTATGGTAAATGTAGGAGGAAATTAATCATATTATTTCTTTATGAACACAGAGAAAATTATAGAATATGGTGAGTGTAAAATACATCAACCGGATAAAAAATCAGAATGTGTAGAAAAAATTCAGAGGAGATCAT
Source organism: Helianthus annuus (assembly GCF_002127325.2). Lineage (NCBI taxonomy): Eukaryota > Viridiplantae > Streptophyta > Magnoliopsida > Asterales > Asteraceae > Helianthus > Helianthus annuus. Next base: position 85,863,626 of record NC_035445.2, on the reverse strand, counting down.
GAAGAAATAGATTTGGTTTTTATCCTTATTGAAGTAGAGATTGAACAATAGAGAACAAACAAGAATGGTTGATATTTGTGTTTGACACGTCGTAAAAATATATGTGTTTTTTTTTTGCGCGTCTGTCTAACATGATAAAACAAATAAAACAATAGTTTTATTACCGAGATGACCATCTAGTCTGAGAATAGCATCGAGTATTCTATGTTGTCTCTTATGTGGAAATGAAAGAATCTGCTTTAAGATTGCAACGGAGCATTTGTGTACGTATACAAACAAGAGAGTTCATGCCCTCTCTTGTCACATGTATATTGTGCAACTAAACTATAACACAAAAGAGTAGTCTCTCTTTCTCTCCAACAAAACGGAGTTCATGCCCTCTCTTGTCACGTGTATATAGTTTGCACGTTGCACTGTCGTGCATGATAATTTTAAATCATGTAAACAATTTTAGATTGAAAATTTTCAATTAGTATCTTGAAATCTCAATTAGAAAATTCAAAAGACAAGTACGATATTTATGTTATGAGAAAAGTACCAGAAAATTGACTCTATTATTAATATGTAGAATGGGAACCAACACAACATTTAGTTGAATCGATACAATATTTCATGAAAGAGTGTCTCAATTTGACGGTTAATTACGCTAATTTGCTTTTGTCAATGGTAACTAAGTATAGTTGATGATTTTCTTACATTTTATGTAACTTAGTTACTGTTAATGGTTGATTACTGTTGATGACTTATTAGTTGCCGATCGCTTGATTGTTGATGTTCACTCAATTCCTAATGATGGATCATTTCCTACTAACCCCATATATTAGAAGTAAGTTCCAGAAGCACAGAACCAGGGTAATTGAGTTTTTGCTCGTCACAACCCCTTGAACCCCAAGGTTCGGTGGTGCTAGAAATTAGATTACTCTCAAACAAACATGCACTCTACACCTAGCTTTCAACTTATATCGATATGAGTTGAGAGGCGTAAAGTACATCTTTAACTAAAACAATTTGATAATATAGCAACACTATATATTTTTCAAATAAATACGAATTTGAAAAATGGTCGCATAAGCATGTGATAGATAATGAAAACCAATTTGAGTTTTATGCCTCTCATATTTTTAAAACCAAATCAAATATCTCTATTCACCTTCGGTTCTTCCAATATCATTTTGCACTAATTTTTTTAATTCCCTCTTCTAGTTTTTACATCAATAAATCTTAAAAACTAGATGAAAACGTTATAGATTAATTAAAAAACCTTACAAACAAACATTTAAATATCTAAAAAAATAGCTAGCATTGTGACTAAGTCACACATTAAGTTATATTATTAAAAAAAAATTAGAATGATATGAAAATGAAATCTTAAAATATCTTAAAAACGCACTAACATTAAAAATAAAGAAAATCAAAATCGATGTATGTGAAGACAAAATGAAAGATTTGAGCGTGAGAAGATTGGTGTCAGTGAGAGTACCAAATCCCCATTCCAATCTGTACGTAAACTCCCAACAATTATTTTATTGGTCGATTCCTGTCCACGGATTTTGTCTCATTGATGTACATTATTCACATATTATTTTTAATTAGATTTAACATTATTTAATTAAAAAAATAAAAAAAATACCATTAATAAAATTCATTTTTTTATTTACAGTGGTTAACACTTTATTTTAACATCTTATTAACACATTCATTATCTATTAGGGATTTCTATTATTTTTGTTTATATTTACTTATCAAAACCAAACCGCTATATAATATATAGTTAGTGACATTAAATCAACCGTTCTATTATTAAAATCACATTCAAATCTACTGTTTATTAAAGAACATAATTTTTTTAATGAACCCAAAGTATCAACACACATCACCCTTGACAACCCCACACATAGACGCTAGAGCACATGGGTGGAGAGGACTTTACAACCATCTTACCAAATAATTAAATGGGTTTTATTAAACATAATTCTCAAGAATAATTAAGAGTATTATCTTAAATATAATACTCAGGATTAATAATGGGGATATCAATAATCAAATGGTTAATTATATAACATGATTCTTTACATTTTAATTGGTTGTTATTATTTATTATCAACTATATATTTAATAGATGACAAATTTGAACTATAATACGATTGTTTACTAAATCTCTTAGGATTATTTTTAACTATTAAAAATTAAAAAAGAATCCACTGATCCATAGCTTATATCGCCAGAAAAGAAAAATGAAAATCCTAACTTGAAAGCTTCAAACCTAGCATAATTTATTAATAATCTAATATATTCAATTTTTTGGTGGTAAATGGATATTGCACCAGGTTTGTGTAATCGGGTCAAGGATAATTTTATACAATAACCGTACATTTAGGATGCTCGTGATCATATCTTGGCTCAACATAGGCTTGATCTCGACAACATACAAGCCAACTCAGCTCGAACTAAGCTCGTTTACAAGTCAAGACAACTCATGACTTGACTCCACTTAAAAAAAAATGAGGAACTGAGTGATTGTAAAAGAGGGTGAGAAATGGAAGAGGAAGCCAAAATAGGAGAGGGGGGTTGACCCAAATGATTTGATTTTTAGTTCTCTTTGCCGAGGTTGGACTTTTCAATAGTATTTCTTTAGAATTATATTATGTAGAAGATGAATGAGAAGTGACACACTACATTGAGTTATGTAATTGTCTGTTCATTTTATTATTAAGAATGTTATATCCTCCCAATGTGAGGCCAACCCACTTGGTAGAGACATATGCCTCTTAGAGAAGAGGTCCCAGATTCAATCCTGGGCAAGGGTGAATATTTAGAATTATTGTTGTAATAGAGTAGAAGCAAACGTTCTCATTAAAATTAAAAAAAAAGAATGTGATATTCTCAATTTGTCAAAAATGATGTACTACTTTCTAAGGGCTCAAATGCAAGTGTTGAGAGCTCTAGAGGCGGATCTAACCCTTTATGATGGGGTGCCCAAGCCCCCATAAGCCCACGAAAATTTATTTGTCAAAAATGGCGATGCTACGTCACTTGGCGAAAACTATTTACAAGATTTCAAGGCGAGTATACCATTCCAAATGAGGACACGTCGAGTTTGATTTCTAAAAGTTCATTTATGATAAAAGTTGATTGTAAAGTACGGCAAATCCTTAATTTTGTTGTTGGAAGATGTTCTCATATCACTTAATATATTAGCATATTAGTGATGGTTGTTCATCTAATCATCTTATGAGATTGCTAATATTTTAATGATGGCTGTACATATGATGAGATCCATATGGATGAGGGTTGTTCAAGTATATGATGAGACCGGAAGTCCTTAGCATGGATTCATAAGTATAGATGTGTTGAATGAAAGATGTTTCAAGTGAGGGACATATATCACTTGTCATATGTAGACATCACTATAATATTGTTGAATAAGCATAGATATTTTACAATTTTTGGTGGGCCGGGTTTAGTGGTTGAAATGATTGTGTTTTGGCACTTGGAAGAGAACTATAAACTTGCTTTTGGAAGAATGCTTGATTTGTGTCAGGATGAACATTGTGGGACCGATTCCCATGGTTACATGTGTTGGAATCTAACAAGAACCATATGGTTTTTAACCGTTGGGTGTCTGGAAATGGGGCCTAGTTAGGTCGGTGTGGTCGAGTGGGTGTCAATCTTAGACCAGGGGTAGATCATTTATTGATCTCGCTCCCTGGAAAACATGAGTGTCCGTTCTAACTTTGCCAAACTTGATCCCAGATTTGTGGCGTTGGTGCCTTGACCCATCAAGGAGCTTTCTCGGTGCAAATATAGACGCCATGATTTTATTATTTTAAGCATGGTTGTAAAACAAGGTTTCCAAGTCTGAGTACTCTTCGAGTAATCGCTCCAAGGTAGACTACCGAGATGACTTTCTTCAACTCCATCTAACTACATGGAATCGATCAAACACGGTCAACCTCGACCAAAATCGGATCTAGTAGGTCAACTCAGTCCGAGTTTGGCTTTAAAAAACAAAACATAATTTCTATGTTTATCATATTAAATAATAAATATCATTTTCACGTATTTTGTTTATTTTGTTATAATTATTAGTAAATTTATGTTATTTGACATATATTTAATTTTTGAAAACTAATTTCTTTATAATTCAGCATGTCCCAGTACTCCCCGAACACTCTCCGTTTAGACTGAGTACTCTCAACTCCTCGTTCAACCGATTAGGGAGCGCTTAACGACTTTTGCAACCATGATTTTAAGTAACTAGGTATTAAAATAGATTATTTAACGATTTCTGAAATTGTTTTCTAATTTACTAAGCAATTAAAAGCAATTAGTTCGGCCCAAAATAACTAGTTAAGTTAACAAGGGCAAACTTATAAATAAACAGAATTAATCAATAAGTTAAGTCTAGGCCCAGCACCCAGCTACAACCGGCTTCTTGCTGTCTTTCTCGGCCCAGAACCTTTATAATCTATTAGCTCACTATATACCTATACAACTTGAGCCCAAGATAATGAAGTAACATGTGGTTACTCTCATTTATTCATGTGTATATATACTTGTATTTCCAATCCTATAAATTGCTTGTTAGTCTGAAAATTATCACACATTTTTTTTTTAATTCTGACATGTTGCCAGCTCTCTATCTTATGTATTGTATAACCAAGATAAATGTTTAGAAGGATCCCAACCGAATCAAAGTAATGGCCGCCATGAATATCAGTAGATTATTTGTACAGAAGAAATTACTTCATACGCATAAACTACACACTATAACTTATACTAGCAACAATTTTTTTAATGTACAAATCAAAGTAAAAAAAATAACAAGAGCTTGCAAATTTTAGTTTTTAAGTATTTCAAAGAATTACAAAGATTGTTACACAAGAAAGTAACAAATATAATGAAAGTTAAAGAGAATTTGAAGTACATCATTTGTTTTGTGGTTTCTTCCATAACACTCCAATTCTTTTAAGCATATTACCATTTTTCCTTTTTAAGAACTCTTCATCGTCATCATCGTTATCATTATCATCATCGATTTCCATATTAAGAGGTGAACCAGTAGTATTCATCTTTTTCCGTGGGCTATAATGGCCCATTGACCACGCCCTATCCGCCACCATCCGACCATTGTTATCCTTGTTTTCATCACAAAGCATAGCGGTAGCCACCTCTGCCGCTTTGCGCCATTGACCCATCTGCAGTTTCAACTTCCTCAACTCTTCCTCGAGTTCACAACTTCTCATCTTCACCGTCTCCATCACACCATCCGTTTTCTTGATTTCCAATTTAAGCGTCTCATTTTCATTCGACTTTTCACATAAGTCCGTGTCCATAATAATCAACTTTGACTTTAAACCGTTGACTTCTTGTTTTGACTCCTCCATTACACCTTTCATTTTATGGATTTCGAGTCTAAGATTCTCATTTTCATCGTACTTTTCGAGTAATTTGCTCTCTAGACTTGTCAGTCTCTTGATTTCCAGTTTAAGCTTCTCATTTTCATCCGACTTTTTGCGTAATTCGTTCTCCAAAGTAGTCAACTTTGACTTTAAACCTTTGACTTCTTCTTTCAACTCGTTTTCTTGCACACCCGCGATCAAATTCCCCAATTTCGCATTCAAATCCTCATTCTCTTCGACTACACACTGCAATTCAGTCTCTTTATCCATCAAATTAGCCTTCAATTCCTCAATATCCTCTTTTGACTTTTTCAATTCAGCAGTCAACTCCATAGTTTGACTACATTGTTCAGTTTTCTTCATATTCTCAACAATCTCTTCTAAACAACGTACACGCGCTCTCGAGTGTTGCAACTCCATAACCACTGCATTATATGCATCACTGTTTATACTTAATGACTCCATGTTCTTTTTTGCAGCTTCGAGTTGCTGTAATGTTTCGGTTGCTAAAGCCCGGGCTTTAGACTCTGAAACTTTGCAGTCTTCAAGTTGGTTCTTCATCTCCTTCATTTTCGAAAGTGTTTCGGCGATGTTTTCTTTTAAGGTATGTATCTCGGCTTCTGCTGATTCTGCTTGTTTGGTTTTTGTGGCTTCTGATTCAGTTGTTGTTATAAGTTTGACTTTTAGTTGGTCAATCTCAATTAATGCAGCTGCCAATGCTGCTGAATCATCATCTTGTTCATCCTGTGAGGAGATTGTTACAATGTAGTTGTTATTCAAATGTGGTTTTAAATTTGAATAAAATAAAAGTTTTGACTTTACGAGTAAGTCAACGGCTGTGTTTATGGTCCGGTTTGGCCGGTTTCGACAAAAAAGTTTGGGCCAAACCGCTAACTACGCTTTGAAAAACGAAAAAAGTTCGGTCAGGATAAATGGGTTGGCCTCGACGGTTTTGGCGGGTCGGGTTGAGGGTTGGAACCAGTGGCGGATCCAAGAATTTTTTCTACGGGGTTCCTTTTGTTAAATTCTCAATAATTTTTCCAAATCATGTAAAGTTTCCACTAATTTTTTTCATTTTTTTTTAAACTGAGGGGGTTCCCGGGAACCCCCAAAACACCCCTAGATCCGCCCCTGGTTGGAACCCATTTTCTTTTCAAAATAGTTGCATTTTTATTAAATTGGTAAAGATGTTTTAGGGTAAATTACTTTTTATGAATATTATACATATAAATATAATACCTATAAATAATAATTTGTTCTAAAAATATTAAAAAAAGGTTAAACAATTAGTTCAATTTACAAGATCGGTTCAAATTTCAAACTGTCCGCCGAACCGTTAAACTAGTGCCAACCCGTTAAAACCAAATGGTATAAATCTCAAACTTGTTAAACCCACCAACTTGTTTCAGCTTTGACAGTTCGGGTCGGTTTCAACGGTTTATAAACACCCTAGAACCAATTTATGAATATAGTTATTAAGAAAAGGCCTTACACGCGCTTCTTTGGAAGATGATTGATCTAAGAGCTTTTGAGACTCTTCAAGCCGTAAACTCAAGGCTAAAAGCTCCTTTCTCGACTCTTCGGCATCTATCTTGGCTTGTTTTTTCCATGATTCCGACACGATTAGTTGATCCTTAACCGTCCGTAAAGCATCCTCGAGTTGAGTAACTTGAGTTTCGAGTTCAGAAATTCTTCCTAAACGATTCTTCTGCAACTTTAACAAAGAAATATGATTTTATTCCACATTTATACCCAAAAAAAATAGGCATGCTATCAACTTATCATCTCCCAAAAGAAACAAATACCAATTTGTGTACATTTTTTTAATTGAAAGTTCAAATATCTTTCCTAAGTTCCCACTTGTTTTGGTAATTTAATATTCATTATGTGATATTGATATGAAAAGAACGTTGTTTTCCATTGGTCCGAGAAGACCCGCTACTTTACGTAATGAGAAACATTTAAAAACTATTTTAAACAAAGACTAAAAGTTTTTTATTATTGGCTAATTTTTGTAACTATTGACGGGTCAACCACTTGAGTGAGAAACGCGTACGTATTGTTAGACCAAAGTCGTATTTGTGATTCTAACAAACTATTTAGGTGCAAACAGTGGATTTTTGGTTCATTAAAAATACAACAATTGGATAAAACAATTGAATACGGGTAAACTTGTGTGTTTCATGTTAAATTTTAAAGGGTTATTGGATTTAAATAATCTCAACTTTTATTATTTGGCCGATAACACTCCTAACTTATGAATTGTACCACGTCACTCCCAACTTTCAACTTATTTTATTTTGGCACTCCCAAACTAACTAAACCCTAACCCAATTAGCTGACATTAGATGCTAAGTCACTAAATAAGTTTCATATCGGATGACACGTCAGCAAAAAAATGTTACATCACTAAACAAGTGCCACATCATCAAAAAACTAACTGGGTTAAGGTTGAGTTAGTTTGGGAGTGCTAAAGGAAAATAAGTTGAAAGTTGGAAGTGGCGTGATACAATTCGTAAGTTAAGAGTGTTATCAACCAAATAGTGAAAGTTGAAGTTATTTAAATCCAATATATCAATTTTAAAAGATAAAAGAGAAATGAGGTTAAGTTTTATTTTTTCAATGTATGTAACTATTTTATATACACTTTGTATATTTAGTTGAAAGTTACTAATCGTTAAATCTCAATACACAAACAATAAAGTAAAATATTGGGTTAAATGGGTGGTGTTATGGCAACGTAAGAGAACTCATGTCGTGTTCGGGTAAAAGTGTCACGATTTTCAGGCGCGTGTCAGGTTCGATCCACCCACACATCAACATTGTCCATTTAACACTTCTATAGACCGTGCATTTGCGTAATTATAGTAAAAACATATCGTAAGAACATTAACACATCTATCACTCTCCTAAATATATAGAAGTGTTCATACGGTTATCTACTTAAAACTGATTGTGTATTTAACACACTTGTATATGATGAGGTTCTATAAGAACACCTCCAAATATAACAACCAAAATGTTTGGCTTCTAAAACATGTATAACGGTTTTCAATTTAAAATTGGTTATATATTTACGACTATATCGGCATGTATTAAACATAATAAGGTTTTTATAATATGAAAAGTACAGAAAAAAAAACAAAAAGGCAAATAAGCACTTATGATTCAAACCCCAAAATGAAAATATAATTCGGGGTTTTTTAGCCGAACCCAACCTAAAATTGAACATACAAATCAATGGGTCAAAACAAAGATTCGAAATTTGATGGTGGACACGGGTTCCTCTCGGAGTACTCCGTTTGGTCCAATGAATGCCCCGAGAATGCTCGGGATTGATTTTGTTGATCGTTAAAAAAAAACAAAGATCCGAAAATTCAAACCATTTGATCCAATCCAAATTGTCTTTATTAAATAAAAATATGTATACCTAACTTAAAAACATTTTCAATTACCTGTAACAAACTGATACTATTCTTTTTTTAATGTAAAATGAATTCTAGAAAAAAACCACTATATATTTTCGAGTACCTTACATTTTAATACATATTTTTTATACACAGTAGGGTTTTTTTTTCGGTTTTTAAGTACATCAAAAACAAACATCTTAGTTCGATACACGCATTTACAAAATTACAATTGATGTAAATAATGTTAGAAAATTACTAGAAATAACGACATGTATTCATATTTTACCAATTAAATTAACTATGATGTAAAATGTTATTATAACTGATGAAATATAAAAACACATTAATATTTCAAAATACTTTCAAAAAGAGTGTTGCTAAACGTATATCTTCCCTAGTTTTACATGTGGGTACGGCTCACCACTAAAAACCAATTTCTTTCTCACGTGGGTACGTTTAGCATCACCCTTTTAAAATAACATGTGAAATATGATCAAAACCATAGATTTGCTAGTACAATACCTCGGTAACGTGGCTTCTCGGTGAGGCGCGATCAACTATTTTCGGACTAGTAGTTCTCGGTGTTTTGGGCGGTTCAAGCCGGGTGGTCTTAAGTTGTCGAACAACTTGACCAGAGGTCCGGTCACTGCTAGACGACACCGATCGAGGCGATACCCTCCTACCACCTTCAGATCCAGAAGAGCTCTTTGTGCTAATAATAATAGTAACAACAATTCAAACAAGATCAAAACACATATAAAAGACAATATCTAATATTATTAATAATAATGATAATAATATATTGAAAGTTGTGAAGGTACCTTGTTTTTGGAGTCTGCATTTGATTTGAAATCTTAAATTCGATCCAATTAAAACCAAAATGGGGTGTTTATACCCAACTGGCCAAATTAAATGTTATGTGACCCACAGAACCTGCAACAAGAGGTTTAAAAAGTGGCTAGAAAGAAGAAAGAAGAGATAACAACCGGTGGTTATATGTATATATTGTTTGTATATATGACGTCATAAAGATGAAAGTTGTCATGAGCAAAATGGGAGAGAATTGAATGTGAGATTGGAGAATTAAATGGCCGTGAGGGTGTTTGAAATAGGAAAAAGGGTATGTATGATTATTAATGATAAAAAGAAAAAGAAAAAAAATAGAAAATAAAAAATTAAGAAATATTGAGGTAGTGATGGAATTTGACAACGATGAAGTAACAACAAGCATCCAATATAGTCAACTCACAATGGTTGACTTGGACTCTTAAACTCTCATAATACATATCAATATATGGTAAACCAAAATGTCTTCTAAAGTGGCAATTTAAGATAGAAGTTAGATACTTTAATTAGTATAAATTTTGATGATTTAGACTTTACATGGGAAAGAATCTAACAGACTACTTATACGGAACTAATTCAAAAATTAGTTGATCTAAATTTGAACCAACTAATCACATAGACAAACGAGCTAGAAAACGAAACAACTTAAAATATGGGTAGCTTTCTCTCTCTCTCTGTGTGGACTCAGAAGACCTATAAGTAATTGGATGAAAACGTCTTAACAGATCAGACGTTTGAACAAAAAGCCTTAGACGATTTGCCCAACCCCAACCCTCAGGGTCCCAATTTCATAGCTCTGATTTTGAATTCCAATTTTTTTCCCAACTATAACAAATTTACTTATTCAATTTTGATTGCCAAACTTGTAGTTTATTTGTTGCATTAATTTATACTTAATTAACTTCCTTAATTTCATTTCAAGATCTGATAATATCTATCAAATATAAAATTTTCATATAAAAGATAGCTATAAATACTTGTTTAATTAGAGTGGACAACTTTCATTAGTGGAATGAACTAATGGAGTTAAATCTAAGATTTCTACTTATAAAAAGTGAAAGTGATATAATATAGTCTAAGGATTCAATTACTTGCTAATTCTCCACTATTTTTTTGAAAAATAGATCACTAATATCTTGCCTACAGCCTATACATACACATATATTAATATTGCAAGCAGCAATTATTTCAGTAGGAAGCAATGGTGATAAAATTTAATGAAAAATAATTGAGTATCTGAGTAGCAGTTGAAGCATGTTTGGTGCTCTCCATTATTGTTTTCACGAGTGTCAGGCCAGAAGGATGATACATCACGTATTACCCATACTACCCTCATTTCAAACTTAATAACGTCTGTTTCCCAAGGGCATTTCCGTCTTTTCAACTAATCCTCAATTTTTTATCCGTGATTGAAGGTTGTAGAAAAAGTACGTAGACTAGTCTGAACTTGACTATTTGCAGTTTTGCACCACGAAAAATAATAATAACTAGTAAAATATCCCGAGTGTTGTGATGGGTATTTGGTAAGTATTGATTTGCTTCGTTACAATATTGGTATGATACCGGTATTTTGTATAGCAATCTAAATAAATATGTCTCAATAGGATATTGACACGCAATTTACATCGACGGAAAACCATAAAAACGAACATCAGTATTAGTTCGTAATAACAATATCGGAACCTGTTTGGATAATTATTCAATCAGAATCATTATGTTCATCACACCATAAAAACAAATATCAGTACCAAGATTGATGCCGGTTCAATTCGTCATGGAAAAGAACAGAAAGTTCAACTATATTTGACCCGTTCGATTTTAAACAAATCTTTTATTGAAACGTAATATATATAGGCATGTTAGAGCATCATACTCGTAACTTTATAATACATAGTATCTAAAAAGTTACGACACGTGCCTTTGGGGGCTTGCTTGGCTAGAAAGATAAAGTCTTCAGCCTAGCTTGATTGAAAGGAAAGGAGCGATAGCAACTCACCAGAAAGAAAAACAAAATATGTCTATAATTAATTATTATAATAAAATAAAAGTAATGATAGAAAAAACTAACATTTTTCATGTAATTAAAAGAGAAAAAGAATAAAAAAACATAGACATAATAGTATTTAGTGGGAACCCGTCGAACTTTGGTGACAAAAATAAAAAAAACTTTAGCTACTGTTACTAAGCCTTTCATTTCATCACTAGTACAAAAATGATCAAAAGAGGCTATGGGGGTTTTCAAAAGATGCGGTTCCCCTCTCTAAACCGCATCTTATGTATGTTTTGAAAAAAATATTAGCCAAAAGATGTGATTCTTATGTAACCGCATCATATGAGTGTTTTGAAAAAAATCAAGAGCCAAAAGATGCGGTTCAAAAACCACATCTCTTGATACAGTAATAATAATAAAAAACAAGTATTAAGTAAATACTACTATTGATTAATAAAAAACTAATAATAAACAATAAGTAGATACTACTTGTATATGTATAATTGATTTTTTTTTATTAATGATACTAAATAAGAAAATATATATAAAAAACGTTTTCATATATAGTATCAACAATAAGAAATAAATAATTTTTTTGTTGATTACAAATAATTATTTTTTATTATTTGATTTATTGTGTATATAGGTAAGTACTTATTTATTGATATGTACTTTGTATGTGTTAGTGTATTTATATGTGTATATATCGACGTATACTTTAATGATTGATATAAAAAAGGTTTAAACATATAGCGATGATCATGTGCATGTTGTTTAAACATATAACGATGATGGTTAACTAAGGTTGTTCGTGAAACATTTTTGTCAATGAAGGTCGTTTAGGATGACCAATGGTCTATTAGGACTATCGACAATGGTGGTTAACTAGGGCCATTCATGCTCCATTTTTGTCAATGAAGAGCGTTAAAGATGATCAATGGTCCATTAGGATGATTGATAGCTCAAGTAGTGACATCGGTGGTAAAGTATGGTTGTTTATGCTCCATTTTTGTTAATGAAGGACATTATGGATGATCAATGGTCCATTAGGATAGTTGTTTGTTGTAAATAGTGATTGGAATTGCTTAAATGTTTCTTTATGAGTATTTTACAGGTTCCTAAGTGAGATAAAGGATTTACGGGTTAGAACTGAATATCACTGAAGATGTGTAGAAGGCAGGCCCAAGTCTGTTGTTTACGGGCCGTGAGCCTAGAGAGTGAGTAAGAGTCGTGAGTCCCAAGTCAAGACCCCGACGTACTATGTGGAAACCCTAGATCAATAACAACAACTTTCCCTTATTAACGGGTTGTGACTCGAGTTCGGGTATACAGGTTGTAAACAGCCCAACTTACAAAGGAGCAGTATATAAAGATAGAGATGTCATAGAAGCCCTAAATATTGGACAAAACAAGGGAAAATAAGAGGAAAAAAAGGCTGTTGAAGTTCAAGGGATTCAAGATTGGAGATTCGAGAAAGGATTCAATGAAGAAGAACGTACAGGAGGACAAGATATTGTTCCTTACTAAGCTAACACCTTTCCTATTGTTAATGATACTAAATAACAAAATATATATAAAAGGTGTTCATATATAGTATTAACAATAAGAAATAAATAAATTTCTTATGATAAACAATTTTTATGATTACAGATAATTACTTTTTTATTTATTGATTTATTGTGTATACAGGTACGTACTTATTTATTTATATGTACTATAGGGGTGGTGGTAGTGTACAAGTCGGGGTTGCCCATGCTACCCCTCAATTCCATCTTCGTAGTATAAAAATACCCCTCAACTCCATCTACGTAGTGTGACTTTTTTCGGTTTTATACAAAGGATACCTCTTATCCCAAAAAATGGGATACCACTGAATTTTTGGGCTAGATCTGCCACGGATGTACTACGTATGTGTTAGTGTATTTATATGTGTATGTATCGACGTATCCTTTAATGATCAATATAAAAAAGCTTTAAACATATAGCGATAATCACGTGTATGTTGTTTAAAAATATAGCGATGATGGTCAACTAAGGTTGTTCGTGAAACATTTTTGTCAATGAAGGTCGTTTAGGATAATTAATGGTTCATTAGGGTGACTGATAGGTCAACCAGGGACAGTGGTGGTCAACTAGGGTTATTATGCTCCATTTTTGTCGATAAAGGGCGTTTAGGATGATCAATGGACCACTAGGATGGTTAATGGGCCTATTAGGGCCAGTGATGGTCAACTATGGTTGTCCATGTTTCATTTATGTCAAAATACTAAATAACAATATATATATATATATATATATATATATATAAAGGTTTCATATATAGTATTAATATAAGAAATAAATAACTTTCTTATGATAAACGATGTTTTATGATTATAATTAGGTAAATGGTGGTCAACTAAGGTTGTTTATGTTCTGCTATTGTCAATGAATGGCGTTTAGGATGATCAATGGACCACTAGGATGGTTAATGGGCCTATTAGGGCCAATGACGGTCAACTAGGGTTGTTCATGCTCCATTTTTATTAATGAAGGGTGTTAAGGATGATCAATGGTCCATTAGGATGATTATTGATGCACCAATTAGGGCCAACGATTAGGGCTGTAAACGAACCGAACGTTCAGCGAACATTTCGTGAACCGTTCGGCGGGAAGTTCGTTTATGTTCGTTCGTTTAATAAACGAACGAACATGAACAAGAAATTCCGTTCGATTAGTTCAATGAACGAACATGAACAAAGGTCTCGTTCGTTCAATTGTGTTCGTGAACGTTCGGTAAGGTGTTTGTGAACATTCGTTCATTTGCGTTCGTTTATGTTCGTATGTTCGTGTTTTAATTAAAGATTTTTATACTTTCATATATTTTATCTATACTTTTTTATACTATTAAACTTTTATTTATATCATTACCCTAACAATTAAACTAGGAAACTCTTTTTCACCTTGTTTATGCACCATCTCCCTTTCTTTTTTTATTATTTACATCGACGAATATGATCTACCTCCGTTCCACAATAAAGGATTCAAGTTCTAGTGCTACTCTCTGGGCCATCCACCTTTATCCTTCATCGCGTTCGTCAAATTTATTTGTGTTCGCTTGTGTTCGTGAACACGCTCATTTCCTTAATGAACGAACACGAACATAAAAACTCGTTTGGTAAGTGTTCATGAACCGTTCGTAAACATGTTTATTTCCTTAACGAACGAACACGAACAAGGCCTCATTCGTGTTCGTTCGGTTCGTTTACAGCCCTACCAACGATGGTTAACGAGGGTTGTTCATGCTCCATTATTGTCAATGAAGGCCGTTTAGGATGATTAATGGTCCATAAGAATCACTAATAGAAAATAAGGCTAATGCAATTTTTTAGATACAACCCTTTTCAACTGTGTTACATTTAACTATAATGCAACCTCATTCGACATAAAGTTTGCATTTAATGATCTAATATAACTCTTTTATGTTGCAACCTTGTTATTTATAAGTTGAGAGATTTACTAAAACATAATAGAAAAGTTCTTATGTTTTGGTTGCTATTAATAGTGTATTTTTTTATTTATTGGTTACTATACTGAATTCCGATAATAAATGTTTTAATTTTTCTTGGTATTAAGTGGCGGTACTGTAAAAAACTGAATTGTTACCAACCAAATTTTGGTAGTATAACTAACTAAATGGATACCGACCTATTTTTCTGGCTAGTTCTAATTATTTGTACTTGATCATGATTAAATATAGTATAATTTTATTCTCATTTTATTTATGTTTTATAACTTACAATTATTTTCTACAAATAATTTTAATATCTTACCCAAAAAATTTGATTTTTTATTTGAACGGATTCAAAAATTTTGATACTCCCACCCTTTTGTTATATGTTCCCTCCTAATTTTTTAAGATTTCCCCCAATTTAATTTCCCTTCCAGACTTCAACTGCTACCCCTTATTCTTCTCGCCATTTACTTCTTCTCCTTCTTCAATGTATCTTATTCTATGTTGTTTCTAGTGGATTATCTCTTCTTCTCATCCAAAATTCAACCAAAAGTTAAGTTGAAAAATGGTACTTACGATCTTGTAAGTGTTTTTATTTATTTCATTGTTCTTTACTTCTTTCTATCCGTATAATAGGAGTTCAACTACGATGTAGAGAAATTATTTTTTACCAACAACATGCTGACCAATTGTTTGATGTATTGCTTATCACTAGGACCTGTTAGCTTGCGTTTTTTCTCCATTTAAATGCTTTTATTTGTTTATGTTATTATTTAGGCATTGATTTGTGTTTCATTAAGGTTGTTGTGAAAGATGGCATATCAGGCATGGGCGAAGCTTTTAAGGGGCGGCTGACCTTCCGAACTTTTTGCTCAGTAGGAGAAAATATGTAGTTTTCGTATAGAAATTTTTGGCTATATACGCTTGACCCCCCATTTTTATAAAAGACTCTTGGGCATTTTGCGTCATGTGTTGGTCCAGTCAGCATGTGAGCATTGTGGGGCATTATGTTAAAAGTGGTGTAGTGGGAATGTGAGCATTATATTAAAAGGGGGTAATATAATTAAATAAAAAAAATCAAAAAATGCTATGGGCCCCAAAAAAGAAGAAGACTTTTAGAAAAGCACGCTCCTCCATTTTTTTCAAAAAAAAGAAAAAAACGCCCCGGGGCGGTCAGCGGCGTTGTTGGGCTTTTTTGGGGGGAAAGCACAAAAAATCCCCACTACTAGTGGTCTAAAACTTATTCCATTTTTATACAACTCATCAACTCAATTAGCACGTTTACAACTTGGTTATCACTCACCACCCGCCTACGCTTTGACACGTTTAGAAAAAAACGGGTTAAACAAATTAATCGTGTTAAGCGAAGTATTAGTTGATTTGTTCTTCTGAGGTTTTGTTTTCTTTGAAATATATTGATATGTAATATATAATGAAACCTTTAAATAATTAAGTCATAATTAAATTTCAAATGGTCTTTTATTTCACACTTAATGCACTATGCTCTCTGTATATTGATTTAACATGTTATTATTGATAATTTGAGGAATAACAAGAAGTTATTTTATGTGTTCTTATTTGTGTTTTTTTAATCCCTGTAATATATTTATTCATATACAACCATTAATTATTTGCATTAGTGATCAGAAGCCAGAAGTTGCGGGTGGTTCAATATGTGCTTCAACCCATCTTCAAACCAAGGTCAGTATATAAGAAAAGGAATATGTTCAACTGATTAAAATATGTGATTTTGTGTTTATGTGAAAAGATGCAATTATGGTTCTGTTTATTTTTTCAAGCTTGAATTGGATATGAGTTTTAATTTTGTTTGTAGTTATTTAATGTATGCCATATACTCGGATGTTCGTTAACAAACCCGGGGGCTGGACGTGAACTCCATAAAGGCGTCTCAAGGTTAGCTCATATTCTAATCACTTAATGATTTATCGCTCAAATTCTACTATTTAACATTTGAATTTAATGATTGCATATTATACATATCTACAATTGCGTATACATTTTAAGCTTTACTTTATTAATATAACGTTATGTTTTGTTAGGTAATTTCTATCGTTCTGGTTCCAAGTATGATGGAAGAGGTCGGTTCGGGTTGCAAGAATGAAGGGAAGAGGTCGGTTTAGGTTGCAAGTATGAAGACATTGGTTCGGGAATGTACATCACATTTATCTTCAGAGTTGTGTTACTTTGAAATTTTTGTAAATTTGTGTTACTTTGAAAACTTTGTAATTTATCTTCTTGGGTTATTTTATATTGGTTTTAATATAATTTACTTTTTTGTATATTTTATTTTTATTTTTTGATAATTTGTTTATAATAGGAATTTACTGAAAATATTTTTAATAAATTTTTCTGAAAATTGAACCGTAAAAGAAAAATATATTTTTTAGCTTTGACACCAAGAGATGCGGTTCTAGAACCACATCTCTTGGATATATTAGGAAAAACAGTTTTTGCTTAAGTTGTCAAAAGATGCGGTTCTAGAACACCATTTTCTGAACCCGCATCTTTTGGCCTATAACCATAAGATGCTATGCCATAAGATGGGGGTCTAGAACCGCATTTCATAGCCAATTTACCCGCATCATTTGATTACTTTTGTACTAGTGCATGAATAATAATAATAATAATAATAATAATAATAATAATAATAATAATAATAATAATAATAATTAAAAGTGGGTCGTGACACAACTTGTTATTTGTTTACTTGCCTTGAAAATTTGTAATGGTTTGTAATAAGAGATTATATAATATGATTAAGATATAGTAATGATAATAAATTGAAAAACAAGGTCCCATGATTTACATAGCAATGTGGTTTACATGTGTAATCATCGATTGAATTAGCAATTAATGTTTTATAGATCTAAATCTTTATTTAGGAAAAATGAAGGTTTTTTTTTTGTTTTTATATATCAAGAATAGGAAATTAAAGAGATACAGATGGGGATGGATCGTAACAGTGACATAACATGTCTGTGAATTTGTGGATAAGCCGCCAATTTATTACACTTTATGTGAATTTGGGTCCATGTGAAGGATTAATGTGACGTTAACATATCATATCGTTATGTAAATGCCAATTTAATTTGTAGAAGAGAATTGTTGCTATGTAAAATGATGAAACTATCTGATAAAAAGTTATTAAGTTTGTTTTTTCGTTATATGTATATAGTCATGAGCTATGAAAGACGCAATGCGACGTTCTCGGACCGGCTAATAGAACAACTGATAACATAAACAATCTGGTTGAGTACTTTTGAAAATACCCCATATGAACTGGCGAATCATGATTGGAATAGATTTAAAAAAAAAAGAAATATTTTATTCTTTTCCAAATTTTCATATAGTTGTTCATTGATATTTCAGACTCTATATTTTGTTTATTCCAAGCTTCATATTTTTGTTGACGTTATAAATGTACTAAGGATATGCGTTGTATGTAGGTTAACCAAAAAGTGCATGTTAAAGCGTTATGTTACTATCACATCACTGCCGTGTAGGCAGTGTGCTTTAACTAATCCACTCTTTAGACCATGTGTAGTGGTTTGGGTGAATAATGTCCTTACCCTAGGGCGTTTTCCGTCACGTGTCAGTACAGTCAGCAAGGGGCATTATTGGACGTTTTTCTAAAATAGGTGTAGTGGGGATGTGGACATTATGTTAAAGGGTGTAAAAAATTAAATAAAAAACCAACAAAAAAACACCTATTGGATAAAGATGGGGAAGAGTTAATTCTATTGGCCAAACAAAATCCTTGAGAGCGTTGTTTAAATCACGCCAACTGAATTTTTTTTTGCAAAAAAACGCTAAATAACGCCGGGTGTAGTGGATGCCGGGCGTTTTCCGGCGTTATTTTTGAATTTTTTTTTTAAAAAAACGCCAGACTACACATGGTCTTAACAAGCGCGTTATGCTTTAACTATAAAATTAAAAAAAAAGCAAATGAATGTTTATGTGTATGCATGCATATTGAAGAATCATTTGGCTCAATTGAATTCTACTTTCATTGATACATCAATATAAATACAAGATACAATCTCTTATTTTAGGGAATAATTAATTACAAAGATAATGACAAATTATATCTATATTTACATAACGATATTCTATTACACCCCCGCAGTCGAAGCAAGAGGTGGGCGAATGTTGAGACTGGAGCGAAAATCTTCGAATAATACTCGAGGTAAGCCTTTGGTGAAGATGTCAACAATCTGCAAACGAGTAGGAGTGTGAAGTATCCGGATGGTACCACGTTGAACATGTTCACGCACAAAATGAATGTCCAGTTCGATGTGCTTCGTGCGTTGATGCTGAACCGGATTACTAGATAGGTAGATGGCACTGATGTTGTCACAATATACTAAAGTGACTGTGGAGAGCGGTCGATGTAACTCGAGAAGGAGGTTACGAAGCCAACAAACTTCAGCAACGACATTGGCAACCGCTCGGTATTCCGCTTCGGCACTGGAGCGAGAGATGGTAGACTGACGTTTTGAAGACCAAGAAAATAGATTTTGTCCCATGTAAACACAATATCCGGAGGTTGAGCGACGGGTATCCGGACACCCCGCCCAATCTGCATCTGTATAAGCCCGTAGAGAGATAGAAGGACATGGAGATAGAGTAAGTCCATATTCTGCCGTGTCGCGTACATAACGAATAATACGTTTCAAGGCTTGCCAGTGCTCGATGCTAGGATTATGCATATGAATACATATTTGTTGAACGGCATAACTGATAACGGTCCTAGTGAACGTGGGGTACTGTAGTGCTCCCGCAAGACTGCGATATGAAGTGGGGTCCTCAAACGGGACGCTAGATCGAGCACTAAGTTTTGGTTTAGTATCAACAGGGGTGGCGACTGGATTACACGTAGACATACCCGCACGGTTGACAATATCCAAGGCATAAGAGTGTTGTGATAAAAACATGTTGTTTCCTGTGCGAGTAACCGTAATGCCCAAAAAATAGCAGAGAGGTCCCAGATCTTTCATTGCAAACTCAGTCGTGAGGCTGCCCATGAGCTTGACACGAAGCGAGTCAGTTGAGGTAGTAAGTATAATATCATCTACATAAATTAATAAATAAGCAATGTCACCCTCGTGATGATATGTGAAGACAGAGTTATCACATCGACTCTGTAAGAAACCTATAGAGGTTACAAAGTCGGTAAATCTTTGATACCACGCCCTCGGGGCTTGCTTGAGCCCATAAAGAGACTTGTTGAGCCGACAGACATGATCCGGAAATCTCGATGTCGAAAACCCATTGGTTGATACATATAGACAGTCTCGTTGAGGTTCCCATGAAGAAAAGCGTTGGTTACATCCAAGTGATGAATGGACCAAGACTGAGATAATGCTAATGTCAAAACGGTCCGAATCATAGCCGGTTTAACTACCGGACTGAAAGTTTCCCCACAGTCGATACCCACCTCCTGATTTCTACCATCACACACATGTCGTGCCTTGTACCTTTCGAGTGTGCCATCGGACCTGTATTTGTGGTGAAAAAGCCACATGCTGCGAATAACGTGCATATCAGGGTGTCTCGGGACAAGTTCCCAAGTCTTGTTTTTAATTAAGGCATTAAATTCGGCTTGCATAGCGTTAAACCATTCCGGATTAGACAATGCATCTTTGGGGTTTTGGGGTATAGGGGCGATGTTTGATGTGGAAAGGTTGAAAATATGTTTCGGTTTGGAAATACCAGACATGGCACGGGTGTGTATAGTTCGAGTGGGGGGTAAGGGTGGTGGAGGTGGTATGGATTCGGTGGGGTGCTGAAGTGGTGAGTGGGGGGTCGGGTCGATAGGTGTAGGGTGGGCCGTGGGTGATTGAGGGTGGGCCGAGGGAGGAGGTGATTGGGCCGAATGGGCTGGCGGAGTGGTGGTGATCAGCTGGTCGGAGTGGGCTGGTGAAAGGGTAAGAGGTGAGGTTGATCGAGTATGGGCCGAAGGAGGAGGGGATTGGGCCGAGGTGATAGTGGGATGCGGTGAGGGATGTGTAGGTGAGGTGGGCTCAGGTGGCTGGTGTGGTAAAGGGGGAGGTATGTGATGTAAGTATGGGTGCATAGGATCATCCAAAAAATTGTAAGTTTGAGGTGTTTGCTTGTGGGATTTGGAAAAAGGGAAAACAGTTTCATTAAAAAGGACATGTCGATTGATGGTAATTTTTTGGGTTTTAAGGTCAAAGCATTTGTATCCTCGGTGATTAGAGGGATAAGCGAGGAATACACACGGGTAGGAACGGTAAGCAAGTTTGTGAATAGTTGTATGAGGAATAAGAGGATAGCACATGCACCCGAATACACGGAGGTGATTGTAAGATGGGAGGCAGTGATATAACCGTTGGGTGGGGGTTTGAAAATTATGGATTTTGGTAGGTATAATATTTAATAGGTAGGTTGCGATTTCAAGCGCGCGTTGCCAAAAGTTGGTTGGTGTAGAAGAGTGGGCCAAGAGGGTACGGATAAGGTTATTTGTTGTACGTATTTTTCGTTCGGCTTTGCCATTTTGTGAGGAAGTGTGAGGGCACGAAAAACGGAAGTGCATGCCATGCATATTGCAAAACGTTTGAAATTGATGGTTGGCATACTCTCGGCCGTTGTCGCATTGGAATTGTTTGATTTTAGTGTCAAATTGGGTTTGGATAAAGTTGTTGAATTTTGTGAACATGGTAAATACCTCAGATTTGTGAGATATAGGGTAGGTCCATAAAACATTTCTGTAGTCGTCCAAAAATAGGACATAATAACGATGGCCCCCATTAGAAAGAATGGGAGATGTCCAAACATCACTATGAATAATATCAAATGGTTTTAAAGTACTTGTATTTGATGCAACAAAAGGAAGTCTAGTATGTTTACCAAAAATACAATCGGTGCAAACGTTTTTATTAAAAGAACCAAAAGAAACGGAACGAGAATTTTTTAAAGTTTGTAAAATAGCTGGGCCTGGGTGACCGAGCCGTTGGTGCCAAATGTCTTGAGAGATAGCTGCATAAGCAGAAGCGGTGTTGAGGTTCGTGATGTTGGATGGACTGAGAGTGTATAGATCCCCCGAGCTATTGCACCGTAGGATAGGTTTCTTGGTCTGGAGATCCTTCACAGTAAAACCATATGGGTCAAATTCAACAGACAAGTGATTATCAGTTGTAAAACGACGTACAAAAATAAGGTTTTTGACTAAGTTGGGTGCGTATAAAACATTATTGAGTTTAAATGGTGGGAATGGTGGTGGGAGGGTGTAACATCCGTCAAATTGGATTTCTAAAATCGGACCCGTTTTGAAATTCTGGATCCTAAACCTTGAACGTCGAAAATTTCTCGCAAATTAAATTACCGTTGAAAGATTTTATCCTATTTTAATTCGTTTTTAAATATGGTTAATTATTTATTCAATTGTTAAATTAATTAAATTAATTAACATTACAATTAAAAGTTTTGTTTTTTTTTTATAAAATAAACTAATTCGTTTTGTTAAGTTTCCAAGTTAGTTAGTTAAGTTGGTAGTAGTCACAATAGTCTAGGGACCCATTTGTGGGAAAGCTAAAAGTATAAAAAAAAAAAAAAGAAACTAAATGAACGGTGGAAACCATGGAAATCATTTTTGAACAAAAAAAAAATTGAAGGTTCATATTGAAACCTTTTGCCGCCCAACAGGATGCCATGCCAGCGAAACTTTGCTTCACATTTCCTTTTATTTCATGATTTCCTTTTGAAACAACCATATCTCCTTAGAAATTTCCACTGATTTCTCGAGAATTATAATCAATTCCACATTTCTTTTTTTGAAACCAATCACGAACCTAACCATTGCTCACGGCCGCATACATTATCGTCTAATCAATTCCCTAATCATCGACAACTTTGACCTTCGCTGATTGACATCATGTACGCGTTTCCTGTTTTCGATCAATCACGATTTCGTTTCCTAACTTACGAGTCATGCGAGTGCTATAAGAACCGAAGCCTTCTTCACCGATTTACCCACACAACTCCGCAACATTGTTTCGCACATCCCTCTTCACGATTCGACACCCTCACAACTCCGCAACACCTTCGCACAACTTGCACACTAGTTGGAGTCCTACCGGAGTAAACCACAGCCTACCGGAGATCGACGGCGACGCCGGAGACGGTCGCCAGAACCAAGGTTCAAGTCGGAAACTTACGTCGCCATGTTTCGGTATAAATTTTAGCTCCTCGTTAATTTCATTGTGATTATTATTCATTTTTTTCATCTTAATAATCTTCTAACCCAAACTCAAAATCAGAATGTTAATCGTTTTATTATTTCAAAACAAACTAACAATACAGTTTAGATATATACAATTCTTTTACTGTTAAGAGTTTTGATCCAAGTACCTTTGTATTATTTTATCAAACTCAATTCATTGAAAACATATTACTTACTTATGACCAGTAAGATTACTCCATCGGAGTTATCTATACTATATAATAAAAGAAACCATTTTCGGGACACTTGTCATTATATTAGACCATGTCTTATAAATAATTATTAATTAAATTTTGTTTTCTTTTATAGATAGTTAATATGTGGTTTGTTTTTTAATATATTGTACGAAGTAGAAAGCGAGTAAATTGGCCTATAACATAAAAATATTAATAAACCTTTTTTTACGAAAATCAACTCATCCATCGGTATTAAACACGTAGTTGAATAAAAAAATAAATAAATAGATCACGTGACATTTTTATATAATATCATAGATTAGAGATTCTTTTATGGAAAAATATTATGTAACGAGTTTTTAAAACCCACACGTTGCGGCGGAACCAATAAACCGGAAAAATAAGAGTAGAAATGTTGAACCACGTGCGTGCGCTGTAGAGTGCTAACTCTTAAAATTTAGACCGAAACGTAAAACATTACTTTGAAAAGAATAACCAAGTCAAAACGATAACAAAATCAAAGTAAAAAATCAATACAATAATATAATATAGCATAATATAATATCGTTCAATATGATTTAGTTCGTTGCGGTGCTGACATTCATTATAGCAACAAATCTATATCTATGTCTATACTATATAATAAAAGAAACTATTTTCGGGACACTTGTCATCATATTAGGGCATGTCTTATAGATAATTATTATTTAGTTTAATCTCTTCTGGATAATTATTATTTAGTTTATTCTATTCTAATTAATTATAGATAACTCTCCTAAATATTATTTAGTTTAATCAACAGAACTAAACTTTGTGATAATATATTATTTTTTTTCATTATTAAAAAATTATTATATTGATTTTATTATATAATTTTAAACAAATTGTATATGACTTTTAATATTACTTTATATATAAAATTAGATTTATTACGGGTTTTTTAAAATATAATGTATTTTATATTTTATCACTCAAATAGCCGCTTGTTTGCTTTTTGAATAACATGTTTGACCATTGTATATTCTTTTCAATAATCATCTTCGTAATCACCATATCTATGGCATACCGAGTATATCCATTTGTTTTTTTAATATAATTAATTTATTACGGTTTTTTTTAAATATAATCTATTTTATATTTTATCACTTAAATAACTGCTTATTTGCTTCTTGAATAACATGTTTGACCACTGTATATTCTTTTCAATAACCATCTCCGTAATTACCATATCTATGGCGTACCGAGTATATCCATTAGTTTTTTTTGAATATGATTTTCTTATTATTTGGTATATAAAATAATATTTATTCAACCCGTGTAATACACGAGTGTTTTTTAATATATAACTTTTTGATTATTTGGTAAACAATATTACATTTATTCAACCCGTGTAATACACATGGTTTTAAAGATATATTTTTTTATTTGATATACAAAATTACATTTATTCAACCCGTACAATACATATGGTTCTTATAGATATAACTTTTTATTATTTAATATATATATAATTAAATTTATTCAAACCATACAATAAAGGAGGTTTTTAAAGATATATTATTTTATTATTTAGTATATAAAATTTTTTTATTCAACCCGTGTAATACACGGGGTTATAACTTAGTACATATATATTTGATTCTTATGCTTTAAGGATATTTTTTTATGTTAACATCTATACTATATAATAAAAGAAACCAACTTTGGGACACATGTCATTCATTGGAGTCATCTATTTTTTAGTTTTCTCATCTTTATCTCCTACTTAATTATAAATAAATAATTATAATTAATATTAATTAAAAAATAATTATAAAATTAAATTTAAACAATTCGTATAGCAGATAATATAATCTTTTGAAATATTTATTCGATTTCAAAATTATTTATCATGACATTAATAAAAGACGTACACTAAATATAAATAAATATAATGTAAAGAGTTAAATATCACTTTAGTCCCTGTGGTTTAGCCATTTTGTCAGTTTAGTCCAAAAGTTTTATAATACACAGGGCTTATAAAGATATAATAAGATATAACTTTTTATTAATTGTTATATAAAATTACATGTGCTCAACCCATACAATACACGAGGTTCTTAAAAATGTAGCTTTTTTCATTATTAATATATAAAATAAAATTAACTCAACCCGTACAATACACAAGGTTCTTAAAGATATAACTTTTTATTATTTAATATATAAAATTACATTTATTCAACTCATGTAATAAATGAGATTTTTAAAGATATTTTTTTATTAATTGGTATTCAACCCGTGTAATAAACGAGGTTTCAAAAATATAATTTTTTATTATTTGATATATAAAATTACATTTATTTAACCCCGTGTATTACACGGGGTTCTAACCTAGTATATTTTCTAAAAGAAAATTGTATTTTTGGTTTAATCATGGGAACAACATATTAATTATCTCTACATGATTGCAACATAGTTATTATATATTTAAATGTCTCATCTTGTTTTATAATTAATTCTATGATTTTTTTTTTAAATCTTTTTGTGTTAATTAATAAGAAACCTTGGATTGTCTGTTTCTCTTGAATAAATGAAAAAAAATGTGAAGTCCTAACAATAACAAATGAAAGAAGTGAGCTAAATTATAAAATATAAATAATCAATTTATAAGCAATAAATATTAGTAACATTATTTAACCTATAACTAGTAACGAGTTCGTTATTCTAAATATCTAGATTAATCGCTCTTGTTCGTTCTTTTGGAAGTTTCCAATCTTACTCGTGCGTTCTTACAAGAAATCGCAACGCAACCAATGTGAGTATACATGACCCGTTTTTTATTTTCCACTTTTGGGTGCAATATGTATTCTATATAAAAAATCACAATCACATCAAACATTTTATGCATACTCTATCCTTACCCTATGTGATACATTTTAATCATGTTAGACATGTTATGCTAATGTAAACATTCATGACTATGTGTTCATTAACTTCGTACAAGCCTCCCCTAACAATGGTAGCGCTATAGGTTGAGAAACGCCCCTCCCGTTATATTAACGGGTATTGTTAGGTTAAACTATGTTAAAACCACCCGTACACTTTTGGGTTGGACACTTTAATTGCGTTAAACTTTGGTTTGGACACGTAGAGTAACATCGTTTCGAGTATATACTGTCAATATGATATTGTATTTCACATTTGGATATGAGCAACATTTTAAACACGTACTATGCTATGTATGAAAACTTGTATACTCGCCAACATGCTTTTGTTGACTTTATTTTAATACATATTGCAGGTTGATTTATCAAGATACAAGAAAGCAAGCTAGGATGGCCTAGAAACTCATTTTAGAAATAAACTATTGTTTGAATTTATATTTGGATGTTTGAAACTTTGTATTATCCTTTAGTATCTAATAAAATGATTTAATTTATATTGTCACATTTAGTGTTATGTTGTTTTGAGCAATTTGTTCGTCTCATCCCGATGTTTCCGCCATCGGTTGGGGTGTGACAGAGGGTTATGTTGCCTTGTCCAAGAACCGGAATGGTTGTGTCATTGCCAACTATTATATTGCTAATAATGCCAGAATTAAAAATAGAGTGAAACTTATCAAATTGAGGAGACATTGTACCTGACGCACCAGTGTCCATGGTTCATGATGAGTCATTGTTGTGAAGAGCCAAGTTGTAGAGAGCTTGGGCTATGTCGGTTGGAGAATAGCCGGTCGCATATGTTTGGGCCGTAGAAGAAGCTGCTGGTTTTGGGCCTAAAAGTCCCTGGGCCGAAGTTGAAGGTTGTGGTGATGGTGCATTAGTTGGGCTTGGGTTGGACGGGTAGGGACATAGCGGTGGGGTCCATTGGGTCCAATAGTTCATGGGCGGCCGAGATGAGTACCATGGCGGTGGTGGCGGCCAATAATTTTGCTGTTGCTGATAGCGTCCGCCGCGTCCATAGGAGGAGCGACCGCGGCCACAGCCACGACCTCGACCACGTCCCCGTTCAAAATTGTTGTCGGTTCGGGTGTGAGTGCGGCTGTTAAGAGATGCACGAGTAGGTTCTGTGGTGGCATGAAGAGCAGCGCCGGCTGATTGGGCCGAGAGTTTTGCTTGTGCAGTCTTTCGGTCTTCAACTTGGCATAGACGCGACCGAGTGTTGTAAAAATCCGGAAGAGGTAGTGTTTGCTGTAGTATGAGAGAGATGCTCTCATACTGATCCGTTAAGCCGGTGAGAATCTGAAGAACCAGTTGGTTTTCGGAGACGGTGGACCCGAGACTTATGAGTTGATCATAAAGCAGCTTCATGTGTTGACAATATTCGGCCATAGTGGAAAATTGTTCAAGGCGCGTGTTGAAAAATTTGTTTTGGATAGTGATGGTACGAGCCGCTTGGTTGTCAAGAAAAAGATTTTTAAGTCGACACCAAGCGCCGTATGCGGTGGTGTTGGTAATCATGATGGTGTGCATGAGATCCTGAGATATGGTACCGTATATCCACTGAAGACAATGGAATCTATACGTTCCCATGACTCAAGATAGGTATGTTTGGGGGCGGTTTCTTTGGCATTGTCTTTGTCTGTTTCGGTGGAGGAGGAGGTACCGGTGTCGCGAAGTGGTCGAAGACATCATAGGCTTTACAGTGAAGAACGAACAATTCAGCCCATGTGTTGTAGTGTTCGGTTTGACTATCAAGAATCAGCGGGATGAAGTTCTTGATATTATTAACCGTGACAGCAGGATGGATGGTTGAGGAAGACATGATCGGCCGATGTATGAGATTGACCGATTACGAGAGAGAGGATGAGGGGGGGGGGGTGAAAGAAGAAGGATTAGGGTTAGGGTTAAACTCTTGATACCATGAAGAATGATATTGCTCAATTGAATTCTACTTTCATTGATACCTCAATATAAATACAAGATACAATCCCTTATTTTAAGGAATAATTAATTACAAAGATAATAACAAATTATATCTATATTTACATAACGATATTCTATACATATGATTGGTGAAATGTAGTGGAATCCACCTCCACTTTGTTTCCACGTTCGTTAAGGGGCTAACACCTCCCCTCTTAACGCCCCCTTTAACATTCACGTTTTGATTTTTGGTGTTGTTGAAAGGGTGAGGTAACATGGGCGCTACTCCACAAACATAGTCTAAAATAGCTTCGACTATTTCAAAGATTTTTGACATTAAATTTTGAAAACAATAGGTTTAAATGTTTAATAACCGGTACCGTTTTGAAAACAAAGGTAACATGTATATACCATCTAGCATTGGAAAATATCTAGTATAGATCTCATGACCCACATAGAATCATTTATGAAACCGATTCATGTGGAAGAGACAATATTATCATTTAGTATTTGCAAATTGATACCAAGTTATATGTGTTTTAAATATTATATTTTTTGGATTTTTTTTAAACAAAACGAATTTCGTCTACATTTGATCTTGGAAAAACATAAAAATTAGGTTAGGTTACATCTGCTAGGTTGAGAATGTAAAAATCTATTGGAATATAGACTTATATGCAGATAGACATGAGACGTTATATGAGATTTTACCTCTTAAAAAGCAAATCGCACCTAACTCCACGTCTTACCCACCTGACTATGAGATTTTTTTTTATTATGTACTTTTAACACTATTTATTATTCATAGAAAAAGTACGATTAGTTACAAATATTTATTATTTGTTTTCTTTTAAAAACGACTTAAAAGAGGATTAGTGATTTACTTGTATTTTGAAGTGCAATGAGAAAATAGGTTCTAAAATAATCCAATTTTAAATAACTAGTAAATAGAGACGATTACAGACTAATGACAGGTAGACGAGCAACAAGTTGCGTCGCTACCCCCTTCTAAAATCAAACTTCTGTGTGTTTTATGCCATAAACATAAAAGAATAACAGAAAAAAAAAACGAATAAAATAATACAAAGGAAAAAACATAACTGTCAACTTTTATGTAGTCAATAACAACTTTATTATTTGTTTTCTTAACTATGTAGTATGTCCCAAACACCCTTTACAATCTCTTGGTTACATTTTTAACACCTCTTGTTCCCCATTAAGCAGTTTCCATGTCAAGTGTCACTTGAAACAAACATAACTAGTAGGGAAAGAAATTTAAATAAGGAAATCCACATAAACAGTTACAAATATTTAATTTATGTACAAAGTTTAAAAACTAAGACAGTATGAGAGTATTTTACATGGTTACACACACTCCCTTCCTTGTTATCCACCTCATTCATATGTTTTCCCCTTTCATCGTTTCGGAATAGTCATCACTGATTCTCATATTATTGAACTCAGTGGCGAAGCTTGAAAAAAAAGTTCGGGGGTCAGAAGGTAACGGACCTAAATTTTTTTTTTATATCATGTAGTTTCGAGGTGTATGTTCGGGTCGGACGTCGGTGATTCGATTCGGGTCAGGTCGGGTGGGGTCGGGTCGGGTCAAACATTAATATCAAATGAAAAAACGTTATCAAACATTAAAAAAAAGTTATCATTTTATTATTCCCCATCGCATAATCTAATAACAAAACAAGTTAACAAATCACCATAAATTTCAAACTCTAATTTCTATCTAAATCAAATCACAATAAGATTAAACAAATAAAATTAGACATAGTTACAAAAAGATTCAACAAGTTTAGGGCAAAAATTCGGACCAATTTTACCCCTAATTTCAACCTAAATCACATAAATTGCAGCCCTAAATTAAACCTAAAGATAAAAAACACACACATTTAACATTATGAAGATTGAAGAAGTTGAACAGGAGTACAAGACCACAACAACGAGCAACGTTTTGGCTTCTGTTCTCGAACAAGAAGCTGAAGTCGAACAGTACTGAAACCTGCGTTTTTCCCCCCTTCTGCAGTTCTGGCTTGTGGCTTCTGTTCTTCTGGTTGATGTCTCAAAGTAAATGAATTTAGGTTTTTTTTATAGAGTGGGCTTTTAAGTTGGGCTATATATATATTTGATTTGGGTTATATAATATACATTCTAGTATTCTACCAAATATAATGATTTGGGCTATAATATTTGGGCTAATTAAATATTTTATTTGGGCCATATAAATAAAAAAATTAAAACCAGGGGGTCGAAAAAGTATATACCTAATTTTTTTATAAAACCGGGGGGTCGGAAACGTATATACCTACAAAATCCTATCCGAAACGTACATATATAACACTACTGACCGAAAAGTTCGGGGGGTCGGGCGCCCCTCCCCGCCCCTTAAATCCTACGCCCTTGATTGAACTCACTACCTCCACACTAGACCTCACAATTGTACTGCACCCAATTTTAGAAGACTGACAAACAATTAGAGGTGTGAATTTCTGACACGATCCGAAAACATGACACAAACCTAGCACGAAATTTGTGGGTTTAGGTTTAGTCTAAACGAGTTCGGGTCAGTTTCAGGTTGAACCCGCAAACCCGTTTAGCTAAACGGGTCGGGTTCGGGTCAACCTGGTTGGATTGGCAGGTTGACCCGTTTAACCCCTTTATATTATATAATATTTTTTACAATATGTTTTATGTTATAAATTAAATTGGATATGTATTTTATACTATAATTATAACTTAGAAAAAAAATCATATAAGATTTTATAATTTAAATGTGATTGTATTATATACATTTGTATTTTTTAAGCAAACTTTAAATTTAATATATTAATTTGTGTAAAAAAAATTAAAAAATAAAAGTTTTCGGGTTGAACGGAACGTGTTCGGGTCAACCCACAAATATTCGGGTCGGGTTCGGGTTCATTGGTATGGCACAATTTTCGAGTCGGGGTCGGGTTGAACTCGCCAACCCGCGAACACGACCCGTTTAGCACCCCTACAAACAATAGAGGTAAGTAAGCAACTTATGTTGATAGTTAAAAGGTTTAGTTCAAAAGTGTTAAGTAACTTAAAGTCCAAGGTTTTCTCTGTAAACAAAGTATATGGATTAAACTTGTCAAATTGAAAGTTAATAGTTGTTAGATTCTAATTAGGGTTATAAATTTGGGGATTCTTCATTTAGAGACCAATAGTTTAATTCTTTGAAACCCTCTTTAATTCATGTTCATTCTTGTATAATTCCAGTTACAGTTGAATAAATAAAGATTCATAATTCTTGTATTCTTTTGATTGTGTTTCTTTCATGTTCGTTTTGATAATTCCACTTTGAAGTTAACAAAAAGCAATGCCCACGATGCATTAGGGTTCATTGATGGTTGTACTTATCCTAAAACTTAGTAGTTCACGGTTTGCTTCGGCCAGGTAATTTGCCAAAAAAAAGTTATGGGCCAAACCGCTTACTACGATTTCACAAAAAGACAAATCAAACTGACCAGGTGATTATGTAGGTTTTGACTTTTGACGGTCTGAACTACTTTTATATCTATTTCAAAACTGTTAGATTGTATTGATTTTTTTTTAAATGATAAAGATGGTTCATGAATATATTAAAAGACATAACAAGGCTAAACGGCCTGGTCCAAGTTCTAAACCGACCGCCGAGCCACCAAACCATCAAATCAAAACCATGAACCAAACCACATAAATTTAAACTAGCCGACTTGATTCGATTTGAATGGTTCGGTGAGTTTCAACAGTTTATGAATGCCCCTTTTGTAATTGTAGTGCCAGGTCCAAACTATGGGTCGAACCCTTGAGCTTTAAGGGGAGCTTCACTTTATCTTCAACAACTTTGCCATTGGAGTATTGGACCCCACCCCCTTATTCATTTTAGAGTAAACTTCAATTTTGGTCCCCGTGGTTTATACCAAATTGTAGTATTTTACAAATTTGTAAAGTACTGTAAAAAACACCATCCAAATTTATATTCGTTGCTATTTTAGTCCACTTTACTAATGGCTATTCAAATCTCTGTTAAATGTTGATCACATGCAAGACATGCGATGGGTAAAATGGTAATTTTACGATTCATGTTGGGGGAAATTACGATTCACACTGTTTATTATGTTATCACCTTGTGTTAGGGGACCCGGGGTGGGGAGGTTTTACCCCGTGAAAGTTTTCTTCCACGCGTGAAACAAACAAACAAACCACCGCCACTTAAACAAATTAACGCGTGATAATTGGATTGCATGATAATTGGATTGCGTTATAAAATTGACGCGTGATGGGCATTCCGTGATAATTGGATGTGAGGGTTTATTGTTGGGTGTTGTGAGTGATGAGCATTTCTACTAAAAAAGGTTGTGAGTGATGGGATAATGGTTGATGACATGGCGGAACTTGATTGAATGTTGTGAGTGATGGAATTTTTGCAAGTGATAACCACCCTTAGAGATTGAACTTACCATTTTACCCATCACATGTCTTGCATGTGACCAGCATTTAAGAGAGATATGGATGACCACTAGTGAAGTGGACTAAAATCGCAACGAATATAAACCTCAGTGATACCATACTTTTCAAATTTGTAAAATACTTCAATTTAGTATAAACCACGAGGACCAAAATTGCAGTTTACTCTTCATTTTATATTCACTTTGATATTTTAGGACTTGTATGTTTGTGGTACAAAAAAGCCTTTTTAGTTTTAGAACATTTAACATGCAAGTTAGGTGTTTGACAGTGATCTACATTTGATAAAGTTCATTGATTTGTAAAAAAAAATGTTAATGATTTGAAGTTTGCTAGTCGCTATGTACTCAAAGTGTTTGATATTTACATTTGATAAAGTTCATTGATTTCTTCTAATTGTTTGATGAAATGAAATACTAATTTAGATAGGATAAAATTCATTTGTTTGTTCCAATTGTAAGAATTTGAAGTTAGGCTGTCACTTTGTACCTCGGGTATTTGATGAAATGCGTTTATGGTTTACATTCGATAAATTCATGGATTTGTTCGATTTGAAGTTAAGGGGTTGCTTTGCGCTCCAGGTATTTGATGAAATCTGACGTCTTTTTGTAGTTTTTGAGCTTCTTTGAAGAACTAAGTCAGTCGAGACAAAGCCTTTGATTATTCATTACTAGATTATATATACATATTTTTTTTGTAAATCATATATATTCAAATAACAATTGTTTGTACCACGTGGCGATTTCCTCGTTTGTGAATTTGATATGCCTACAGGTTTAACTTACATAAAAAGGAGAATGAATTTTGCAGCTTCATTGTGTAAGAGATTGACTGTTAATGATTCGGTTACAAGAGTCCCTGTCTACACTTCAAGCAGTATATTATAACCCTTTCAATCTTTCACCTTTCTGTTTATCTGCTTGTACATATGGTATATTGGTATTTATATATTTATTAAAAGAGTTAACTGCCATTTTCGTCCCTGTGGTTTGGTCACCTTGGCCATTTCAGTCCATTTTTCAAAAATGCGCCATTTTCGTCCCCCACGTTCTAGAAAGGTGCCATTTCAGTCCAAAAATCATAACCCAGTTAAGTCAGTTAGTAAATAAGGACTGATTGTGTAAATTTGTAACATAAAGGACCATTTAAGTAAATATTAAACACCACCACCACTAGCCCTGCCACCACCACCACTCCGCTGCCACCACCACCGCCACCACAGCCCTGCCACCACCACCACTCCGCTGCCACCACCGCCACCACAGCCCTGCCACCACCACCACTCCGCTGCCACCACCACCACCGCCACTGCCACCACAGCCCTGCCACCACCACCACAGCCCTGCCACCACAGCCCTGCCACCACCACCACAGCCCTGCCACCACCGCCACCACAGCCCTGCCACCACCACCACTCCGCTGCCACCACCACTCTCACAGATCGTAAACAACTCCCCACGCTTTGTAATTGTTCAATAAGCATGCCCGACACCACGTGAAATCGGAGTTTTTATAAAAAATTCAAAGTGGAATTAATCCACAGAAGTTTGTCGATTAAGTGTCAAATTGTTGTGTTATTTAGAGCCCCTGAACCCATACGAAACTCTCACACCCTTCAAAATCCTTTACCCCTTCGAAAATACCCTCTGTTCATCGTCTGCAAGTCTCGTCGGAATACCCGTCGCCGGAGACTGTCGCCACGTCGTTGCACGCGATACCGGATCGGTTTTAATCACCCAATCGGTATGTTTATACTTGTACAATGTTTCTGCAAGTTTAATTTGAATATTATCCGGTATTGATCGAGAATTAGGCCGTTTGACTTCTATTGACCGTTTTGGGGAAGACGATGAACAGTAGCATGGTCACCACCGTCACCACCGTCGCCACCGGAACCACCACCATCAACGTCATCATCGTCATCATCTGGGGAAGGCAGCCCCACCGTCGCCGGTTCTCTCTCCCGCCTCGTTATCTCTCTCTCTCTCTCTCCGACTTTCTCCCTCTCTCGTTTGATATGATGATGAACCGGCTGTGGTGGCGATGGTGGCAGGGCTGTGGTGGTGGTGGCAGGGCTGTGGTGGCGGTGGTGGTGGTGGTGGCAGCAGAGTGGTGGTGGTCGCAGGGCTGTGGTGGCGGTGGTGGTGGCAGCGGAGTGGTGGTGGTGGCAGGGCTAGTGGTGGTGGTGTTTAATATTTACTTAAATGGTCCTTTATGTTACAAATTTACACAATCACTCCTTATTTACTAACTGACTTAACTGGGTTATGATTTTTGGACTGAAATGGCACCTTTCCAGAACGTGGGGGACGAAAATGGCGCATTTTTGAAAAATGGACTGAAATGGCCAAATTGACCAAACCACAGGGACGAAAATGACAGTTAACTCTTATTAAAATAATAGAGTAATAGACGTGTGTGGAGATGGATTGAGCATGGTGTTCAGACGCTGGGCCACCAAGAAAACTGTGGGGTCCACCAAAAATGGGCACGACTCAAAATCCAAGAATCTTGGTGTCTAGAAATTTGGTGGTGAGGTGAGGTAAGTCTCGATTATCTGATTATGATCATACAGAATCACATAATCACTTTCGAAACAATATGCTTTCCCATATTTGAACTCGTTTCGATTGTGCAAAGAGTGATACCCGGGAGATTATGTTGGAATGGTACACCACAAGCTTAGCCCACGCAAATGTTGAACCAAAGGAGGGCCATGTACTTCACCTGCTCTACTCGAAAATTGATGCACACCGCGACTTAGTTGAGACTTTTTACTTATAAAGTGTGGCCAGACCAGAATCATTCTCAGAAACTTTGTCCACTGCTTGCAACTTGGCAAGTATCTATTGCAATTTCCAGTTGGTTTGAAGGTTATTATAATACAGTTTTGAAGGCTAAGTTGACCCCTCTTTTATTTTGAGTTTTGCATAATACCACCACCTCTAAGACAGCCACAACCATGAACACAGCCATTAAGATGGCGACTATGACGATTACCACTACCAGCATGCATATTTCAAGGGCGGACCCAAGCTTTGGCTTGGGTGGACGAGCGCCCCCCTTGAAAAAAAATTTAGTGTATTTTCGAGGTAAAAATCCCGACTGCACCCCTTGAAAATTTGGTT
The DNA here is from genome assembly GCF_002127325.2 of Helianthus annuus. Lineage (NCBI taxonomy): Eukaryota > Viridiplantae > Streptophyta > Magnoliopsida > Asterales > Asteraceae > Helianthus > Helianthus annuus. The sequence continues at coordinate 85,827,592 of NC_035445.2, read as the reverse complement.
GAAACCTTCGTTCGCACCCCAGAAAATAATTTCTAGGTTTGCCACTGGCTTATTTACCGGTCTATATTCACATGTGAATCTACTAATGGAGTTATTAAAGTTAGGGTTGTAAAATAGTCGGTTACAAACCAATCAAACATATGATAATTAGTTATTGGTTTAAGAATTTAAGAAATGCACTTCAGTATTGGACTCTTGATTTTTCTTTATGCACGACCCATTAACATTTTGTCCATAACAAGTTTTAACCATTTTAAACGAGGTATAACTGGAATCCAGCCCTGTTTTCTTATATGGTCCCAGCAGAGGAAAATAAGCCCAGCTGGACTATTAACCCAAAATCACCTAGCCCAATAACCAGTCAAAGACCCAGCCCAGTAAGCAGTTAAAGATAGTGGGCTGAATTAGTGGGACGGTTTATTAACTTCTTTCTTTCTAGGTATTTGAAATAGGGAATTATATATATATATATGAAACCCATTAAGTGGAAGTTACCTTTGAAATCAATCTCCACCGTCGGATCATGCTGAGATTAAATCTTAGCCACTTAAACTCACAAAATTAACCGCTATTGTGGCGGTTCAGAGCGGTTATTAGCGGTTTCCTTAATGGGTGGTTAGCTCCACATTTTCCTACCCATTATCTCCACAACTTTGGTGGTTATCTCCTAATGGATGGTTAGCCCAACTTTTCAGCAAGTAGTGGGGATAGCGGTCTACGTAACTATCAAGCATAATGTGTATAAAATACGTAGGGAGCATGAAAACGTATTTCATTTTGTTGGTCACATAACCAAGACAAACACTGCAGATTTCTCACAAGACATATTTCGTGCTATGCAGTACCTATTTTCAACAGCAGAGTTTGCATGCAAGGTAACTCTGATTTTCTACATGGTGCGGAATTTAAGTGTATGATCCAAAAGTGACAAAATACATATTATATATATTGTATTAGCAACTTAAGAAACTTTCCATTTCCGCTTTCTAACAATGATTCTGAAGCCAAGCAGGACTGGCTTATAGTTAGTCCGATCAGAGAAACACTCCCAAGTGTTGAGATCCTTTATTACGGCCAATGTTTCAGCCCTACAAATCTCAGTTTGAGAGAGATTAGTGAAGAGGTGACCTTTCTTTATGTAATTTTACAATACCAATGCATCAAATTATACGATTTTAGAGTTGAATGCATGCATGAGTGTATTTTTATTTTGTTGATTTTATTATATAATTGAAGCCCCTCCACTTGATGTATCACATTTTAGCTTTCTAAAAAAGCTTTTGTAACCAAGCAGGACCAACACATCAGCCCGATCAAGAAAGAACAAAAGGTTTGTTCTACTTTAACAATACTGGAAAATGTTTATTTTACTTTTAACACTACAGGTAAAAGTTTAGACATGCTGAATATTTATATTTCTTTTCATAAGTTTCAGACTAACACAAGCAGGAACAAAGTGGGGCAACGAGGGAAGTTGGGGTTGCAACTGCCCTTTAGCATATCTATATAATACGCGAATAGTGTCTTAAAAAAATATTTTTTCTCAACAGAACTTGCGGAGCACTTCAACTTATAGAAATGAAGTACATTTTCGAAGTTGACGATTACGAAAGCCAAGGTAAGATAAACTAAACAGTAGAGATGGAGACGTACATGTTTCATTGTTGTAATATAGTTATGCTTTTTTTTCATCTCATCCGAGTGACATGGAACAAAAGTAGCAAAGGATAAGTGGAAATGGATACATTTACATGGAGCAAAAGTAGATCCGAATGAAACCAGAAACTAACTTGCCAATGTAATTTATTTTATTAAATATTCTACTAACCTACATCATTAAATGTAATCAACAATGAATTTTGTTTTCTTGTATAATGTGTATTTTTATGTTTATTTTATTTTTTAGAAAGACAGGTTTGGGCCCCTGAACCGGTTTAAAAAACTAATTTTCAACTTAGAAAGACTGTCTTTCAACTATGATACTTAATACCAAAACGGCTTGTGAGTCAATCTGCAACTCCAAATTCTTCAACTTTATATCATAATCACCCACTAAATTCACATCTGATTCCATTTTTATTTCCATGCAGGGTTGGCATTGCTCAACGGCCTAGGTTTTGGTAAGATTAGAAAACCAATCATTTGAGTAAATTCAGGAGCACATTTCTCCTTTTACAACTCATCCTATATTTGCCATATATTTAAATACCCTTGCATAAAGACTTTTGAGAATGCTTCACCAAAGGTGAACTTATCTTGGCACGGTGGGATATATTATCACATAAGAACATTTAAACCATGCCACATGTTGCCCCCTTGCTACCATATATTAGTGTTGATACTTTGACAAATGGGCATCATGCATCAAGTCAACAAGTCAAAAAAATGCCATCTTTGAGGTTAAAGAGGACGATCCAAAAGCCGAAAAAATTGAGGGAGTAAACCATGTTTGACTGTTACAAAACTTTCCCACATTGTTGCCTACCGTTTACTTTTGCATTAAAATGACATCATTTCATGTTTTGTTACTCTATCACTTTTATTTTGTATTGTTGTGTGGTTGTACACTATTCACGTTCGTTTTCCTTTTATAAATTAAAAATGGTGCTTTTGTTTATAATGTTGTTTAGACTTGTGTCCACTTAATGTGGGTGTTTGGGATTGCTTATTTCTTTTTGTAGTGTTTGGATAATGGGTTTTGAGAATAAGTTTTAGTGGTTTGAAAAGAAGAAAAGGAAAAGTTAGACGGTTGCAACCTTTTCAAAAAAGGATATGGAAAAGAAGAAAAGGAGAAGCGTTCCTGAACACCCTCAATATATATTATCTTTGTTTGTTACGTTGTTAGCATAAGCCGTCCAACGGACGGGTATTAAACTAGTTCTAATGAATAGAGAAGATGTAGATGTTTATGTTTATATAATCAGGGTTTTTACTCTAAAATTGGAGATCAGGCCTATCTCGAATGTGGCTAATTGTATCGTTCTTTCAGTAATCGAAGTTTTCAGTTTCAAGTTTCTATCGTTTTTTTGGTTTTAAAAAAGCAAACCGTCGGTCATTAGTTTGGTTTTATGATTATTTGAATCGATTTATTCTTCCTATTTTCTTGGACTCGTGCAACTTTGTTATTTGTTTCTAATCATTAATTCTTTTCTTATTTTTTTTTAATTTTTTTAGCTTAATGATAAATAAGTTATCTAAGGATTGTATGGGTATACAAAAGAAATAGTTTCAAACAATTTACCTTATCAAAATTTTTATTCGAGACATATATGAATTTTAATATTTTAAATATAAATCTTAGTATTTGGATGATGGGACCGCTGTAAACTCCCGTTTCATGCTTGGTATTTGGATGATGGGACGATTATCGGTAATGCCTCTGAGGTTGCTAAGGCCTTAGACATTATCAACGAGGAGGGGCCATCTCTAGGGCTTTATCTCAATATTAAGAAAACAGAGGTTTATTGGCCGACATGCGACGGCCAGAAAGTTCAGGACGGGCTTTTCCCGAGAGGGATCGGTAGACCAGAGAAGGGGGTTAAGCTCCTTGGTGGAGCTGTTAGTCGGGATCCTAGCTTTATTGGAGAGTTGGCAGGGCGGCGGGCCTCGGGGGCGGTTGACTTTATGAAACTCTTACCCTGCCTGAGGGATCCCCAATGTGAACTCCTCCTGCTAAGGTCGTGCATGCGTGTTGCTAAGTTGCTTTTTGGGCTGCGGACTTGTCAATCCCATTTGATGGAGGATGCGGTATCTCGGTTCGATGATGGCCTTAGAAAGGCTATAGAAGACATAGTAGTTGGTGGCGGCCCCTTCTTTGGTGACCTCCAGTGACATCTAGCATCTTTGCCAATGCGTCTAGGTGGTTTGGGCCTCTTCTCAGCCCAAGATGTTGGGGCTTATGCCTTTGTGGCGTCTAGAGCTCAGTTTTAGGAACTACAGGATCATATCCTTCGAAACGGTGGGGTCGTCGGGCTTGACCCAGACTATCAACAAGCGCTCGAAGGCTTAAATGTCTCTCTCCCAGACTTGGATATTGGCGGTTTCTCTAACAAGGACACCGCCCCCTCGAAGCCGCAAAAAACTTTGGCGAATGCACTTTTTAGCAAAATCGCTCAAAGCCCGGGAGAAGCTTTTGATTTTTCACCCCGCCAGAAGGCGGTGTTTGAGTGTCTGAAGGGTCCCCATGCTCAGGAATTTTTTACCGTTATCCCGATTGAGGGGTTAGGACAATGCATGTCGGCAGTAGAATATAGAACCATTCTCAAATGCCGGCTAATGATCCCTATGTACCCAGAAGATGAAACATGTCCGATATGTCGTAAAGCTTGTATGGATAAATATGGGGAGCACGCAGTTCACTGTAAAGAGCTCCCTGGGTTTAAATATCGGCATGACTGGGTGCGAGATGTTTTGGGGGACATCTTAAGAAGAGCTGGGATTTCTGCTAAGAAAGAGGCCCCTGTGAATTTCCTCACGGACCCTATGGAAGGGAGATCTACTCTGCGACCAGCGGATCTGCTCGTCTTTGGCTGGGCTGGGGGGAAACATGCTTGTGTAGACCTCACGGGGGTTTCCCCTTGGTTGGTTTAAGGGAAAACGAGTTTGTAGCTGGACTAGCAGCAAGAAAGGCAGAATCAAAGAAAGTGGATAAGCACCCTAAAGCTTGCGCAGAGAACCAACATGTCTTTATCCCTTTTGCCTTTGATACTTTTGGCTCCCTAACGCCAGAAGCCATCAACTTCTTGACGAGGGTTCAACGGGTTATCCACAACAATTGTTCGACCCCAAGGGGGCAGGGGTTTGTGTTCGGGAGGTTGGGGTTTGCAATTCAGAAAAGGTTGGCTGTGCAGCTTGTTGCCCGTCTACCTTCTGTTTTGATGTAACTTAACAAGTTTTCTGGTTATATTAATAAACGAAAATTTTCTCTACAAAAAAAAAAATAATAAAAAAAATCTTAGTTACCTATTTAAAGTTATAATTACATTTGTTAGTGATGTTTCCATGAACGTTTTCAGAGTCTTCGAGAAAGAATTCTGATTAGATTTAAGCAACAACTATCTTGAAAGAAAATTTGATAATACACACACAACACAAAATAATTTTTTTAAGTCGATGTATTGTTGTGGCACTTGGCATGGTGTGGGCTGCTTTCTCAGGTATAAGAGCATTCACATCCAGTCCATTATATATAGTGTGTGGAGGTTTTTAAAATGTAAAGAGTATAAAAGGTGGTTGTGAGTGAAGAAGAGAGAAAATATTACTGTTCATCTGTATATTTGGAGGGACACTGTTCACCCACTATAATTTTTTAATATATATTGAAAGTGGTTGTGAGTGAAAGAGAGAGAAAAATGTAATATATATTGAAAAGAAGAGTGAAAAAGTATTTGTTTTTAGTGGAAATATATTGATATATGAGTTGTTTTTTAGTGAAATGTATGTATATTTTTAGTGGATTGGATGTGAATGCTCTAAGACTAGGCTGCAACACAGGGAAAACCCGTCAAAACATGCTTTGAGACCATACACCATCTTTCAACGCTAACAAAGCCCTAAACAGACAGACAGAGTGTATGCACTATACACTAACAAAGCTAAAGGTAAAGTAAAACACATAAATAGTTAGAACTAGACATGTAAGATTTATACACCTACAAAGATACTCGGCCAAGACAAATGGCATTTAGTTAGCTGCTACAAATAATCCAAAGGTACGGGTAACAAAAGACATCCTACAACAGTTATCCAGGGGCAGACCTACCCTATAATAAGGGGTAGCCTTCACTACTTCGTTACCCATTTCTTTTTGAAACGTTACCCTTATAACGATTTTCTAGATCCGCCACTGCAGTTATCCATGTCATCTTACCCAATAATTGTGCACCTTTACATATGAGCATATCTAAAGCTGGAAAAGAGAATGAAGACTTAAAGCTCCAGGCTATAAAAACATAACCTGATACAAATAGGAAATCAAGATCAACAACAACCGGATGCATGAATGATACGAATCGCTTACCAAACTGTAGGTTGATACATGTGAAAGAAGCAAAGATCTACCGCCGAGGTAATTTGGTCATTGCATCAACTGAAGGAGATAGACGGAGAACACCTCATCTTCTCCGATCTGCTCCGAGTGAGAGCTGCAAAACAACATAAACGGCTCGTTTATCTACATGTCTTGCATTCATCACCATGATTGGACCGAAACACTGAGTAGCCAGAACCAGATGGTTCGCTTGTGGAAAATTCCGTCTTTCCTGTGCCTGTGCACGTGGAGGAGATTTCTTTCGTAACTTGGCACTTCTAATCAACAGCGTGATAGATAACAACAAAAGACGGTGTCACATTAGTCAATCATTATCTCTTGTATGAGTCAAACCATCGTATTCAACAATTCTTGTTGACCTTTTCATGGCTTTCACATTTACTTTCCTTTCATGTAGACAACTTATTATAACTATTTTGGTCTTTGGAGCAGATGCATTGCACTCTAAACCATTTAGACGAATGATTATTTTTTTTGCAAGGTTTGTGCCATATGTCATGATGATGCTGCTGCCTGAATGCATGATATGGCTGTAAATGGTGTTGAAGTGACTAAGTGAGTAACCAAGATGTGGAGCGGGTCTTACATTAATGCCTCGGTACTATTATTATCATCTTTTACTCTCTACAGTTTTTTCGTTAGCGCGGGTGCCATTGATGAATTTTGGAGCTGAACTTGGCACCTTGACTACAGACTTGGATAAGGAGCGTTTGGTGTTTAAACCAGGACTCCAAACCGAAGCACCCGACGTTAGTGACCAAGTCTGGAGATGGTAGGACTAGTGGTGTTGTACCGCGCAGTCCTTCTTGTTCATTGCTGCTGAATATAAACGTTAGTAACTCTCCGCTTAAATGGCAATTTCTAATAAACATAATGGTAAGTACATGTACGTAGTAGTGCATCACACGTAAAAAGAATATGGGATACTTATCAAACAGTGAGTAAGGGGTTGTTTAACAACTTCTGAATGAGTAAGTGTTGAACCAGTAAGAGGTCTAAACCCTTAAGTGATAGTCTGAACCATTAAGAGACAGTATAATGCTTAACCGTTCAGAGGCAAATGTATGACCAATTCATAGAAGAGGTCTTAACCATTCAGACTCAGTTTAATGCTTAACAATTCAGAGGCAAACGTCTGAATCATTCAGACATCTGCACGTGAAACAAACAGTCTGAACCATTAAGTGCTGAACCAGTAAGAGTTCTGAACCATTAAGAGCTTCATTAAGAGCTAAACAAACAACCCCTAAATTCAGCATACTTGTTCGATTCGTGACAGCAGTGAAACTTTTAATCCCTGCTTTTTACTAAGGAGATTTTGACCACTATTTGCTATTATCATTTGTAAGTAATCATTTAATTCACTAAGACAATTCTAAAGAAGTTAAAGATGTATCGATATTCTATCAAACTTTGGTTGACATTGATTACAAGTGTGACTTTGGTTGGTGTTGTATAATCTGCAGCACGTAATCTAGTGAGTAACAATGTCCTCATGATGTTTGTATAAAAGTCATGTATAGCACGTATAATGCATGAAGAGAAAATTATGAAAATGGCCAGGAAAATGGTTGACTTACCTAAATGGCTAGCTCATGCGTCCTTGGAGCAGGGCATCACAAATCCAAATGTACGCGATGCGTATGAAAACTTGAAGCGTATGAAAACTTGAAGCGTCTGAGATGAAGATGGGATGCATCTGAAAGATGGGTTGCGTCTTGGAGCGGGATGCGTCCTTCAAGCACGGGATGCGTCTTTGGAGCAAAACCCAATAAAAAAATGGACACGTGGCCACGGGATGTGTCCTTGGAGCGAGGCATCATGCACGGGATGCGTCGGACAAGTTTCCGGCGATGTTTTCCGGTGAGTTGCAGGTTTCCGCCAAGCTTTCCTACGAGTTTTCCTGAATATTATTTTCCGGAAAGTTACGTAGGTTACAAGATGATAAAATATTGGTTAAGGGTAGGAAGTGGTGGGTTTTGAGAGGGTGAGTTTTGAGGATAGATGATGTATTGCAAAATACATCATTTATTCGTGTACAGTTTGTATAGTTTTCATTATATTTAGTTTTGTTTTTCGTTAGAATATGCATACTATTGATCAAATCGTGTTTCGCAGGTCTTGATGTTCAAATATGCGGGAAACCGAGTGGAATGAGCCAAAATATTGAAGTGTCAAGTCTTGAAGCATGTTGGAAAGATCGGGAGCCGAAAAGAAGTTAAAAAGCTGAAAAAAGAGTATCTGGCACCCCATGAGAAGTTTCTGGCACCCGGCGAGAGACTGGAGATGTTACAAGAGGAAAAAAAAACAAGGTGGCACCCCGCCACCCATTCCTTCAGTGGGTGGCGCCCAGCCAGAAGCTTGTAGCTGCCAATTTATGCGAATTTAATAAAGGGTTTGTTATGGAAAGTCATATATAATCATCTTAAACTTGAAAAAAAACCCTAGATCGATTTTGGGACTTCTTCGGCAAAATTTTGAGCATTCTTGGAGCACTTTCGGAGATTTTGAAGCCTAGGAATCATCGGTACGAGTTCGGGGAAGAAGACTTGAAGATCTAATCGAGTTTTCTAGTTCTTTATTCTTAACTTTTCTTACGAAACTTGTTATGATGAATTCATGTTTAGACATCTTTGATTTGTTTTCACGTTTTAATATGCTTGGCTAAATTTATTAACCACCTAGCCTTGATGAATGGATTAATATAAAGTTTTTACCGTTTATGTTATTTGCATGATTTTTATGGATTAATTGTGTTTTGTAAGAGTTTGTCTTAATAATTTGATGTATATGCATGCTTTGAGTTGGTTTATTGTTATTATTTGCTTCATATGATTCTTAGTGACGGTCTATATCACAACATAGAGTCATATTAGGGTTTAGGATTTCGGTGAGTGTCTATATCGGGTTAGGAAACCTTAACTCTTTAGGGAGAATTACGCAATAACCCCTAGAAGTAATTGGTAATAATTTGCTAAGTCTTAGTGTTCTACTAGTCCTAATACCTGGAAAGTGAGGGGCTATTGGTAGGTCTTACCCGGCGAATTGCTTTAGATAGTCCTTGGAAAAGGTCATGTCTTGGTTTACCTGTCGGTTTTATTAGTCCATCAAGTCAAATTGATTACTTCAAACTACCCTAGATCTATGATTGGGAAAGAGTAGGTCAACATTAGGGTACTTACACAATAATTAGACAACTGGAAAGGCGTCTAATAACCGGCAGGATTAACGGCCTAGGTAGTCCCACAGGTTTCTCCTTGAGAAGGGTCGAGGGGCTTAGTTGGTTCTTAATAGGTTTAGTATCACATGATCCCGGTTCCATAATTCGTGCAGTTAACTTAATCGGTAATCTCTTAAAAATGATCCAGGATTCTTGTCTAGGTGGTCTCGTTCTCATATAAGAAAAGTCCTCAGTCTTAATTCGTGTTCAGTCTAGTTCTAGTTAATTTAGTAGTTTAATTTAGATTTCCTAGATTTTCCGTAACCCCCCTCCCCCAAACAAATAAACAAGTTAAGTCGTGTCTGTCAGCGTCTGTTAGAGTCTAGTTTGCGTGATACATAGAGTCTCGTGGTTCGATATCCGGACTTCCTAGGGTTATACTACATTGATCGGTACACTTGCCGATTATGTGGTTTTAGGTCGAGTCTAGAATTAAAGCTTTGTAGTGTCTAGTTTAGAGAGTCTAATATAGTTAATTTTTATTTAGCACACATCAAGTTTTGGCGCCGTTGCCGGGGACTCTTGGCAATCGCGTTCATTAGCTTTGATAGACTTTATTGACATATACGTGCTACGTGTTTAGTTTGTTTGAGTCTTTTATTTGTGTTTTTATTTTCGTTTGAGTCATAGTGACTAGTGTTGCTTTTCTTACATTCAGGTTTTTGCTTGTAGTGGATGCCACATCTGCGCTCGCACGGACCGCCACCAAAGCCACCAGTCACCGAGTCATCGTCATCATCATCTCGATTGGGTCAAGGCCCACAGGTTAGTATTTCATCTCAGTTTCCAAATTTCGATTCCACTCCATTACCCACCCCACCTCATTCACCTAAAACATCACCTAAGGTTTCCACACCCGATAGCCCCACCTTTAGCACTTCTACTATCCCATAAAACTTAGAACACATGGCCAACGCTAGGCAAACCGTTCACCAGCAAGCCACCCGGGGCTTCACTGGTCTTGCTTCACCCATCACCGTTCCACCCATAGTCAACGAAAACTCATGGCAGATTCCATCTTACGCCATGCAGGCCATTACCTATAGCATCCAATTCCATGGCCGCGAGGACGAGGACGCACCGGCCCATATAAACCGGTTCTCCCGTATCCTTGCTACTTTTAGCCTTCATGGAGCACCTAATGATGCTACTTACCTTCAGCTTTTCCCATTTTCACTAGCAGGGCGTGCAACTACTTGGTTGGACTCTCAACCAACCGGCACCTTTACCACTTGGGCGGGGCTTCGTCAAGCCTTTTTGAACAAATATTTCCCGCCCGCTAAAGCCTTACGTCTTAGAGATCAAATCCACTCCTTTCGCATGGAGCCCGACGAGCCTTACTACCTTGCTTGGGAGCGTTTCCAAAACCTTTGTGCTCGTTGCTCCCAGCATGGTCTTTCCGATTGGGCCCTATGTGAGAAATTCTATAACGGTCTCACCCAAGAGACTCGTGATCGTTTCGATACTAATGCAGGGGGGCATATGATGGGTATTCTTACAGTTGTTGAGTGTTTAGAGCGTTTTGAGGCATTTGCTCAGTCGCAATCTCAATCGCGAGCCGATCAGCGGTATCAAAGTGGTAATTCTAATACCACTACTAGTGCACCCGCCCGTGGGGTGAACCATGTCACCATGGATCCTAGTTTAGCCGCTGTGTTGGAAAACATGTCTAGGGAACTTAAGGAAAACAAGGCTAAGGTAGACAAATGTGAGTATTGCCGAGGGGGTCACGATACGAGTGCGTGCCCATTGCTAGTTGGTGAGGAGCAAGTTGATTTCGTAGGAGGAGGTTTCGGTAGAGGTCAACCTAGCGGGTTTGGTAATAATAATTTTGGTTCGGGTTGGCGTAATAATAATAATAATAATAATTGTGCTAATAATAATAATTTTCGATCAAATGGACCCCCTGGTTTTCAAATAGCTCAAAATCCAAATAGGGGTCTAGGTTCACTCTTTGGTGGGGGTTCAAATGGGCAGGTCAAGGATGGGGGGTCAAGTAGTCAGGTTCAAACAGGTCAAGGTTCAAGCTATGATCTTGGGGGTAGTTGTCACACCCTGGCTTTGCGGAAGCGTGGTTAATATGGTGGGACTTCTTAATAACATAGCTTAACCATAACAAGCTATATGAATTTAAAAACCATGCAAGATCATCCATTAAATTAGGTTTGAAAAGTAAAATACCATAACAATGTCTCAACGTAAACACATCCTAACAACATAAACAGTGTTCAACAGACACAAACATCAACATGACATAAACACAGTTTAAGAACTGTGACTCGTCCAGGAAAAAGTCACATCCCTTAAACTTGGATGACCTCGTAACTAGTACAGCGGGGAAAACGTGCCATACCGTGCCAGATCCTTTAATTCCTTGAAATACATGTAAGTTGAAAAATCAACAATAATGTTGAGCGAGTTCATGTGTAAGTGAGTAAATAAACCTTTGTATGTATAAAACCCTGGTATGTAGCAAATAAGGAAAAAGAGATCGCCAATGGTTTGCAAGGCCATTGATATGTGTGAAGTGCAAGTAGGAAGACTCAAACCTAGCGGATTTATGTGTTGGGCACAAAGTCACCACCTGGTCCATTAGGCGGGCTCAGGGGTTGGGCTCGCTACACCCAGATAGATCTACCGCTACTGTCCCTCGGTCCTACCTTAAGGATTAATGACCTCAAGTTTCCGCCTACCCACTCACATGATCTAAGTCGTAAACCTCCTTACGCTAACCATACCATGTATAAAGTATTCGTAATCAAAGTAACACGTATTTCACCCCCGCAGTTTAGAAAACTGAAAACAATTAAGAGAAAAGGGGGACATGAACTCACAGTGGTGCGTCTCTATCAAGAAAATCTCCTAATCAATCTGCTGAGCGACGACCTACACGTACTAACTTCTATTAGACGGGCGGCCGTGCCTTAGCTTAAGGTTTAAGTTTTGGGGAAATAGTTAGACAACTATTTCGTGTTTACACTTCGTAATTATTTGGTAAATACATTCCTTCCCAAGGATGGGGGTTTTAATACATGTGCGTTTCGTATGTCTTCGAAATATATTATTAAGTCTCACTTACAATATATTTTAATTCTAACTCCAAAATATAAATATTCTTCCTAAAAATATTATATTTTATTTCATTTGTCTAAAATACTCTATTTCCAAAATATAAATATTTTTCCCAAAAATATTATATTTTATTACATATAATCTTACCCAAAATAATACTTTTAACAAAATATGCAAGTTACGTTGTAAGGTTCGGGTGATATTAATAATACCGTTGTAACTTAAATAATTATTGTGAAGGCGTTCGTATTTTGGAGTCGTTAATATTCAGTAATATTATTTTTACCCTGAAAATAATATTTACGTAGTTCACAAAATAATCACAAAAATTTACACAAGTGTTGTTACGGAAAATATATACTAAATATATATTTATCAAGTTTTATTTTTGTGAAAATCCCACCTCCGACACTTGCTTATTTTGTAATAAAAATCGTGGCGAAATTTATATTTTGAAAACAAGTTAAAAATATAGTTATAGACACTTGTCACCAAAAATATTTCCAAGTGTTTATATTTCTGGAAAAATTTCGCCAGAGTTTCCCCTGTAACTGGAGGTGGCCACGCTTTCTAGCGTATCATTTTCTTTTAAAATTCAAATCAACAATGTGCCCAACATTAACAAACAATATTTCAACATCAAACTTATCACAAACACATGAACTTGTGGGTAGTGTAAAAGTGTGTAGTAACTTCCCATTATTTTTAATAGATCTTTCTACTTTTATAAATGAAATCGGTTTCTCGAAAATCTTATATTTTACAGAAAATGCATTTGTACATCTTCTAGTAAAAAATTACAAAAATAAAAACAATTCTTGGTTAAAACTTTTTGTTACACAAGTGTCTACACACTTGTGTGTTCACAAAAGCACCTTTATTTAGGAAAGATCCGGCTTTCAAAAATATGATTTCATTTGACACTCGGTCCTTTGAAAATACCACTTGTAGATCCGTAGATCTACTAGTTTAGAACTTCATTTCATAAGAAAAATTGTTTTTACACAAGTTCATGTTCATGTTGGAAAGGGTTCGTCATCTAGAAACTTTACAACTAAACATAAGGCTAGTTCATGTTTTGTGAACATGCTCTAGCGTGGTTCGATGACGATCCATTCCCATACTAGCAATCAACAACAATAAATAATCATATTAAAACTAGATTTATAAGTTTTACACTATTATTTACTTATTAACCACTTTGTTTATTTTTTTTTTGTAGACTTTAAACTTGATCTCTGGTGTTTATGATTTTTGCCCGTTAAATCTTTTATTAACCACTTTAGAATAGATCAAAAAGGCGTTTAGAGTCACTTACTACTAGCTCGAGGCTAGGTAAGAAACTAGTCGAAAAATGGGTGGTTAATAGCGTTGAGGTGAGGTCCTTGACGATCCGTAAGCACCAAGCTTCATTGTACGCGACCCTTCACACTTGTATATAAGTAGAAAACTTTGATCAAAATGGAAAAAAAAAGATGGATGGAAGTGAATGCTCTCGGCAGTAGGTAATGAGAGGGAAGGAAATTGATTTTTTTTTTCAAGTGAATTGTGATTGTTGTTCTTGGACTCATGGTCCTACTTATAGAACATTTCCTCCTAATTACCCACAAGGCAAAATATTTCCTAGATAATTAACAAGTATGTTTTAAATAATCCACAATTTGTGGGGTGTCCCCATATACTAATTGAATCGGTCAAAAAAGGGGGGCTTTTGGTTGGGTTTTAACTAATTAGTTAACTAGTTTAGTTAGTTAGTTTAGGAGGGTTAAGACTAGTTACTAGCGTGTTGTAATTTATTACGGGTGTTAGGGTATTCGGGGACCCTAACTGGCTCAGAAGAAAAAAAAAATAATAATGTTGATGTCAATATTTTTATGTCCCGGGTTAAGTCCGGTTGTTCGGTTGGATACTGATCCGTTAAAGTGCTTAACAAAGCTTTAAAGTGTCGTTAATATTATTTTTAGTGACACAAAGAGTTCCCGACACTTTGGAAAGTGTCTAGTATTATTTTTCCGTGTTTTTGCACTTTACTAGTTAGCTAAAATGCTGAATTTTTGGGTTAAAGTGCAGAATTTTGTTTTTAAATCATATTTTGGCACATCCGGTCACTATAATTATCACCTAGTGACGCAGTTTTACAACCCTCATTTCCCTACACTCTCTACTAGTGTAGTAAACTATCTCTGGCTCACACAGGCCTTAGAGGCAGTGTCTGCCTGGTGCTGGCTATGTCAGCACGTTTACTGGGTTATCCGTTCATTGTGCTACTGTGCTTTTGTGCATCAAGTTTGTCACTAAAGTTCTGTATGTAAATAATAGAGTGACAATTAATAAGGTATGATGCAAGTATGTGTATGTATCAGTGTTCAAGTAGCAGTTTATCCGCAATTTCAAGCAAGCACAGTAATTAAGCAGTAAATTATTATTAATTAAGTCGTACGGATACCTAGTTTAGTGAGGGTTGTCACATTCTCCCCCCGTTAGAAAAATTTCGTCCCGAAATTTTAAGTTCTGCTTCTAGATGCAGGGTTCTTGGGAAATAAGTGGGGGTATTTCTCTTTCATCCGGTCCTCACGCTCCCAGGTGTATTCAGGACCATGTCTGGCATTCCAATGAACCTTGACGAGCTTGACACTGCTCCGGCGGGTCTTGTTCACTTTCCAATCTGTAACCTCAACGGGTTCTTCAACGAAGTGGAGCGTGTCGTCAACATGAATTTCGTCGGTAGGAATGACAACGGTATCTTGCGTTGGACTCTTCCTCAAATTGGATACGTGGAATGTATCGTGAACACCATTCAGTTCAGCAGGTAAGTCCAGCTTGTATGCTACTAGCCCAATTCTTTCCAAAATTCTGAACGGACCAATATACCGCGGATTCAACTTCCCACGCCTCCCGAAGCGTGCCACACCCTTCCAGGGTGAGACTTTCAACAAAACCATATCACCTACCTCAAACTCTAGAGGTTTCCTTTTTCGATCTGCGTAGGCTTTCTGACGGTCACGAGCCGCATTGATGCGATCTCAGATCTGTGCAATCTTATCTGTGGTTTCCTGGACCACATCAGGACCAACCAATTGTCTATCACCTGCGTCAGACCAACAAAGCGGTGATCTGCACTTGCGGCCATATAGAGCTTCGAATGGCGCGGCACCAATACTGGTGTGGTAGCTGTTGTTGTATGAAAATTCAACCAGTGGCAAATGTTTATCCCAGCTACCGCCCAAATCCATAACACACGCTCTCAGCATGTCTTCCAAAGTCTGTATCATCCGTTCGCTTTGCCCGTCGGTCTGTGGGTGAAACGCGGTGCTCATATTCAATTGCGAGCCAAAAGCTTCTTGGAAGGATTGCCAAATCCTTGATACGAACCTTCCATCTCTGTCAGAGATGATCGAGAGAGGTACTCCATGGCGTGTAACAATTTCTCTCATGTAAATTTCGGCCAACTTGCTCGTATTATCCTTCTCTCTGATAGGTAAGAAGTGCGCTGACTTCGTTAATCGATCCACTATTACCCAAATAGTGTCATGGCCTCTTGGCGTTCTTGGCAGCTTTGTAATAAAATCCATGGAGATTTGTTCCCACTTCCACTTGGGAATTTCTGGTTGTTGTAGAAGTCCCGAAGGCTTCTGGTATTCCGCTTTCACCTTAGCGCATGTTAAACACCTGCTCACATAAACAGCAACATCGCCTTTCATCCTAGGCCACCAATAATAATCTTTAAGATCTTGGTACATCTTATCCGCTCCTGGATGGATAGAGTACCGCGATTTGTGAGCTTCATCAGAGATAACTTTCCTCAAACCTCCAAACAAAGGAACCCAAATCCTTTTCTCAAAACATAACGTTCCTTCCTCGTTTGGCACCAATTGCTTCTCCATCCCACAGAGATATTCCTCTTCAAGGTTTCTTTCCTTAAGAGCTTCTTTTTGCGCGGCACGAATGCGCAAAGAAAGATCTGTTTGGATAATCATCTCTAAAGCCCTAACCCTTATGGGCTTGATTCTTTCTTTTCGACTTAGGGCTTCGGCGACCACATTCGCCTTCCCTGGATGATACTTTATCTCGCAGTCGTAATCATTCAACAACTCAACCCAACGTCTCTGTCTCATATTCAACTCCGTCTGGTTGAATATGTGTTGTAGGCTCTTATGATCTATAAAAATTGTACATTTCGTACCATACCAGTAATGTCTCCAGATCTTTAATGCAAATACCACTGCGCCAAGTTCCAAGTCATGTGTGGTATAGTTCTTTTCGTGTACTTTCAATTGGCGTGACGCGTAAGCAATAACTTTTTGGCGTTGCATCAACACGCAACCCAGTCCTTGACATGAGGCGTCACAGTATACCACGAAATCCTCTGTACCCTCTGGTAGTGCTAAGATTGGCGCATTGCAGAGCTTATCTTTCAATAGCTGAAATGCTTCCTCCTATTTGATTCCCCAATCAAACTTCTTATCTTTTTGTGTGAGGAGCGTCAATGGTTGAGCGATCTTCGAAAAAATCCTCAATGAACCTTCGATAGTAGCCAGC
The DNA here is from genome assembly GCF_002127325.2 of Helianthus annuus. Classification (NCBI taxonomy): domain Eukaryota; kingdom Viridiplantae; phylum Streptophyta; class Magnoliopsida; order Asterales; family Asteraceae; genus Helianthus; species Helianthus annuus. Next base: position 85,810,712 of record NC_035445.2, on the reverse strand, counting down.
CAAACCCAAGAATTGTCGAATCTTGGTTGGCGTCTTTGCGGTTTCCCCATTCTTGATCGCTTCGATCTTGGTGGGGTCCACATGAATTCCATCCCCATTCACTACATGTCCAAGGAATTGGACTTCGCGTAGCCAAAACTCGCACTTAGAGAATTTGGCATACAGCTGTTCCTTTTTCAGCAGTTCCAGAATTGCTCTTAGATGTTGTTCGTGCTCAGCCTTTGTCTTTGAATAAATCAAAATATCATCGATAAACACAATCACGAACTTGTCGAGATACGACTTGCAAACTCTATTCATCAGGTCCATGAAAACTGCAGGCGCGTTTGTCAAACCAAACGGCATAACTAGGAACTCGTAGTGTCCATAACGAGTTCTGAAGGCTGTCTTAGGGATACTTTCCTCTTGTATCCTTAGCTGATGGTATCCAGATCGAAGATCGATCTTAGAGTAAAAGCTTGAACCTTGGAGCTGATCGAATAAGTCATTGATTCTTGGCAGAGGGTATCTATTCTTGATCGTCAGCTTATTCAACTCCCGGTAGTCAATGCACATACGGAAACTACCATCCTTCTTCTTGAAAAACAGGACCGGAGCTCCCCAAGGTGAGAAGCTTGGTCGGATAACTCCTTTGTCTAACAACTCTTGAAGTTGTGTCGACAATTCCTGCATCTCTGACGGTGCAAGTCTATAAGGTGCCCTAGCTAGAGGCGCGTTGCCTGGAACTAAGTCGATACGGAACTCCACTTGCCTCTGGGGTGGCAATCCTGGCAAGTCTTCTGGAAAGACTTCAGGATATTCCCTCACGACGGGGATGTCTTCGATTTTCGGCTCAGCAACTTTCTTGTCCACGATGTGTGCCAAGAAGGCAGCACATCCGTTTTGTAAACACTTTCGCGCTTTTAGGCAGCTGATGATTCTTAAAGGCGTATGACGCTTCTCTCCATGAACCACAATTGTTTCACCATCTTCGGTTGGAATACGAACGACCTTTTCGTGACAAACTATCTCAGCCTTGTTGCCTGATAACCAATCCATTCCTACCACCACGTCGAAGCTTCCCAATTGGACAGATAGTAGATCCAGAGCAACTCACGCTCTCCCAATCCGATCACACAGTCTCTGATAACTTCACCGGCTTCTACCAACTTCCCATTAGCCAATTCGATTTAGTACGGAATATCTAATTTACTACCGGCTAAACCAAGCATATTCTTAAACTCTAACGGTATGAAGCTATAATCGGCACCAGTATCAAATAAAACGGATGCATAGCATTGGTTTACAGGGAACGTACCAGTAACGACATTGGGGTCCTGGTGCGCTTCCCTCGCTTCGATGTTGAAAACTCTTCCCCGGGCTTGGTTCAATTCTAGACAGTTCCTCTTGTAGTGCCCAAGATCACCACAGTTAAAGCATCCAGGTCTTTGCCCGTTTCCACCTCCATTCCCAGCTTGATTATTCCTTTGGTTATGATTCACAGCGCCTGCTCGATTCGCATTGTTGCCTCGATTCCTATTTCCTCCAACGTTTCCTTGTGGGCGATTTCCATTACCACCCCGGTTATTGTTTCTGTTTCCAAATCCTCCTTGGCCTCCCTGGCCAACAGTGGCCCAACAAGAATCCTTCAAGTGGCCAGGTTTTCCACACGCTTCACACACTTTCCGACTACACCGGCCAGAATGGTGACGCTGGCAGGTGTTGCACTTGGGCTGAGTGCCCATATATCCCTTTCCTTTCTTTCCACTACCAGCTGTAACCTGAGCTGGCGCGCTTGACTTTCCTTTCTTAACAACCCCACTAGTGCCTTGCTTGAAGTTCGAGAACTTCCGTTTGTTACCTCCGGGTGACTCGACGTGAGTCTCCTTTTCAGGGTTTGCAAGTTTTTCTAGTCTAATGACTTCCGTAACGAGTGCCAAGCCCATCTTACTTGCAGCCATAGTTGTTGGTGGCGTAGATGTTGTCATTAAGCTCAGGACTTGAGGTGCCAGTTCCCAAATGAAATGTCCTAATTTCCTCAATTCTGGTTCCACTAAGTACGGAACGACTCGTGCCAAATCATGAAGTCTTTGCATGAATTCCAACATTTTCGGACCTTCCATTATCAGGCTCTGGAATTCACCTTCTAACCTCTGGGTTTCTGTTTGGGCGCAATACTTCTTACGCATTATTCCTTTCAACTCATCCCAAGTCAACGCGTATGCTGTAGTTAGGCCCATTATTCGAACCTGAAGATTCCACCATAATCGAGCTCCATCTTGAAATAACTTAGAAACGTACGGGACTTGTTGTTCTGGCGAACAACCATTCATTCGAAAGATGGATTCCATACTTTCAATCCATTTCACAAAAGCTATGGCACCCCCAGTGCCGTCGAACTTTGGAGGCTTGTAATTGAGGAAGTGCCAGTAGGAACAACCGTTATTTTCTGAGGTGCCTCTGCTAGGTCCGGAGCGTAGGGCCTCGTGCTGTGCTATAGCTGCAGCAATTATCTCTTGAAGTTCTGCCTCAGAGGTGGGCATGCGCATTTCGCGTCTTGGCGGCATCTTCTAAAAGATGTTTTACGTAGGTTAGGTCATAGCAAGTCAAGTGCACGTATGTATTCATCAATATCAGCACATAACATCTCATGCTATAAATAGATCAGCCACATAACATCTCATGTCATAGAACATAAACAATAGATCACTGCGATTGTATAGCCACAAATCGAGACCAGAATGTAAGGCTTACAGGTACACAACTGTATCATACAACATCAATGACTTAGTAGGGGACGACCCTAGACAAGCCGTGAGATCGCTGGACGTATTCAGGAATCTCTGGTTCGTCCATTTTCAAATTCCAGGACTCCATCTCAAGCTTCTGAATTCCAGTCTTAGATCCACATTTCTCCTCCATCATTTCCTTGAGCTCATCCCAGCTCAGTGCATAAGCAGCATCTGTGCCAAGGGCCTGAACCTGATGGTCCCACCATGAGAGTGTGTCGTCTAGAAATGACCCCGATGTAACCCTCTGTTGGGGCGAACAGTTAGTCACTCATAAAAAGGAGTCAATCTTTTCGGACCATCGAACAAATGTAACGGCGCCTTCTGTTCCATTGAAGTTCAAAGGCTTGTAGTTCAGGAACTGCTTATAGGTGCGGTCAGTTGGAGGGTTATTTCCAGTAATGCCATCGCTGTGCTTAGAGCGAAGGGCTTCATGTCGTGCATTTACCTGTGAGATGCGTTCTTGCGGCTCGGCTTCTGTCCTTGTCAGTGTACTGGTGTATGTGACACGTCTGGGTGGCATTCTCTTCTGTCGAAGTGGTATGAAGCGGGCTAGACAACATTTCAATTGTCTATGAGATACATAGCACTATAAGCCATCATGCAATCACCCAATTTTACACGTAAATATACTCAATGTATGAGTGGGGAAATAAATTTCCGAGCCTTCACATAGGCTTGCCAATTTGGCTTGTTGCTTGTAATAGAATGAACTCGAGGCTACATCGCCTTGGTTATTCGTGTTTTAGTTATTTCCTGCTACATTGGTTTTCATTAGCTTGACCTGCAGAGTCCACCAGGATTTTTGTGCACTACAAGTCGTTATTACGTGGGCCCCCGTAATAATAAATTGTCTTGCACAGTTACCCCAAATTTTCTCTCGTCCAAGCAGATGATCAATCAAGGAGCAACAGCAGGTGCGTCGGCATGAACAGGGTCATGCTCCAATGCGGGGTAAACAGCAAGGCCTGGCTCAGGGGCCACGGCTGGCTCCGGATCAACAAACTTCATCCCAAAAATCAGCCGGATCAACAAACACAGGGGTTATAGGATCCCCCAAGGGCTGGTCTAAGTGTATGAACTCAATATCAAGGTCTGGATCAAAACCAGGTGGAAAAACAGGATCATCCTCAATATCGTGATCAAATTCAAAGCTGTGTGCGGGAACTGGTGCAGCTGATGACGCCATATCAGGGTCGGCGTCGTGTGAGTGGTGCTGCACTCCCTGTATATGCGAAAATGTGGGCGTCAGAAACTCAAATGAGTCTGGGACAGGGGAATGGGCATGAGCTTCCTCTGCAGGAGCGTTCGCAAGCAGTAGGCTATTACCAGCAGCAATAGGGCCTCGCCCTCAAGTGGGTCCTCCTCTAATGGTTCGACATCGTCGTTGGAGACAACGTCGGGGGGCATATCTACAATGGGATAAATGGCAAGGGGCACAGGAGCAGGGATTACCGCGAGTGGCAAATTCTCAACAAGATGGCCATCAGTAGGCTCTGCTACGACATCAGGTAGCGCAAAGGGCTGAAAGTCATCATCGTCTGTGCCGGTAGTATCGGAAATGTACACCTCGTGCTCCGATGAAACTATGTCGTCTGATACTATGGTCATGGGATTCGTAGTGTCCATCTTTCTAGTACATGATGAAAGTATGACGTTTGTAACACAAACACATATACGTATAACAATCAATCATATAAACATATAAACATGTTAGTCAAAAATAATCAATCAAATAATTCTCCTAGTCCCACTAGCCTCCCAGCCTCCCAGACTGACTTTCCTAGTCCCACTAGCCAAATTCTCCCAGCCTCTCAGACTGCTCTTCCTAGTCCCACTAGCCAAATTCTCCCAGCCTCTCAGACTGCTCTTCCTAGTCCCACAAGCCAAATTCTCCCAGCCTCTCAGACTGCTCTTCCTAGTCCCACTAGCCAACTACCTCGGTCTCCTAGACCGAGCCTCGGCCTCCAAGACCGAGCTTATAAATAATAAAGGAAATGTGCTCAACATTTGTTTGTAAAAACGTTTTGGATCTGGACTTAAGTGGTATGCAGTAAAAAAATGTTTTCGTGAGAGCCCTAGTGATCATAGTCTAGACTCGAGAAGGAATCCTAGTTCGCTATGATCAGAGCTCTGATACCAAGCTGTCACACCCTGGCTTTGCGGAAGCGTGGTTAATTTGGTGTGACTTCTTAATAACATAGCTTGGGAGCGTTTCCAAAACCTTTGTGCTCGTTGCTCCCAGCATGGTCTTTCCGATTGGGCCCTATGTGAGAAATTCTATAACGGTCTCACCCAAGAGACTCGTGATCGTTTCGATACTAATGCAGGGGGGCATATGATGGGTATTCTTACAGTTGTTGAGTGTTTAGAGCGTTTTGAGGCATTTGCTCAGTCGCAATCGGTATCAAAGTGGTAATTCTAATACCACTACTAGTGCACCCGCCCGTGGGGTGAACCATGTCACCATGGATCCTAGTTTAGCCGCTGTGTTGGAAAACATGTCTAGGGAACTTAAGGAAAATAAGGCTAAGGTAGACAAATGTGAGTATTGCCGAGGGGGTCACGATACGAGTGCGTGCCCATTGCTAGTTGGTGAGGAGCAAGTTGATTTCGTAGGAGGAGGTTTCGGTAGAGGTCAACCTAGCGGGTTTGGTAATAATAATTTTGGTTCGGGTTGGCGTAATAATAATAATAATTGTGCTAATAATAATAATTTTCGATCAAATGGACCCCCTAGTTTTCAAATAGCTCAAAATCCAAATAGGGGTCTAGGTTCACTCTTTGGTGGGGGTTCAAATGGGCAGGTCAAGGATGGGGGGTCAAGTAGTCAGGTTCAAACAGGTCAAGGTTCAAGCTATGATCTTGGGGGTAGTTGTCACACCCTGGCTTTGCAGAAGCGTGGTTAATTTGGTGTGACTTCTTAATAACATAGCTTAACCATAACAAGCTATATGAATTTAAAAACCATGCAAGATCATCCATTAAATTAGGTTTGAAAAGTAAAATACTATAACAATGTCTCAACGGAAACACATCCTAACAACATAAACAGTGTTCAACAGACACAAACATCAACATGACATAAACACAGTTTAAGAACTGTGACTCGTCCAGGAAAAAGTCACATCCCTTAAACTTGGATGACCTCGTAACTAGTACAGCGGGGAAAACGTGCCATACCGTGCCAGATCCTTTAATTCCTTCAAATACATGTAAGTTGAAAAATCAACTATAATGTTGAGCGAGTTCATGTGTAAGTGAGTAAATAAACCTTTGCATGTATAAAACCCTGGTATGTAGCAAATAAGGAAAAAGAGATCGACAATGGTTTGCAAGGCCATTGATATGTGTGAAGTGCAAGTAGGAAGACTCAAACCTAGCGGATTTATGCGTTGGGCACAAAGTCACCACCTGGTCCATTAGGCGGGCTCAGGGGTTGGGCTCGCTACACCCAGATAGATCTACCGCTACTGTCGCTCGGTCCTACCTTGAGGATTAATGGCCTCAAGTTTCCGCCTACCCACTCACATGATCTAAGTCGTAAACCTCCTTACGCTAACCATACCATGTATAAAGTATTCGTAATCAAAGTAACATGTATTTCACCCCCGCAGTTTAGAAAACTGAAAACAGTTAAGAGAAAAGGGGGACATGAACTCACAGTGGTGCGTCTCTATCAAGAAAATCTCCTGATCAATCTGCTGAGCGACGACCTACACGTACTAACTTCTATTAGACGGACGGCCGTGCCTTAGCTTAAGGTTTAAGTTTTGGGGAAATAGTTAGACAAAATTTCGTGTTTACACTTCGTAATTATTTGGTAAATACATTCCTTCCCAAGGATGGGGGTTTTAATACATGTGCGTTTCGTATATCTTCGAAATATATTATTAAGTCTCACTTACAATATATTTTAATTCTAACTCCAAAATATAAATATTCTTCCTAAAAATATTATATTTTATTTCATTTGTCTAAAATACTCTATTTCCAAAATATAAATATTTTTCCCAAAAATATTATATTTTATTACATATAATCTTACCCAAAATAATACTTTTAACAAAATATGCAAGTTACGTTGTAAGGTTCGGGTGATATTAATAATACCGTTGTAACTTAAATAATTATTGTGAAGGCGTTCGTATTTTGGAGTCGTTAATATTCAGTAATATTATTTTTACCCTGAAAATAATATTTACGTAGTTCACAAAATAATCACAAAAATTTACACAAGTGTTGTTACGGAAAATATATACTAAATATATATTTATCAAGTTTTATTTTTGTGAAAATCCCACCTCCGACACTTGCTTATTTTGTAATAAAAATCGTGGCGAAATTTATATTTTGAAAACAAGTTAAAAATATAGTTATAGACACTTGTCACCAAAAATATTTCCAAGTGTTTATATTTCTGGAAAAATTTCGCCAGAGTTTCCCCTGTAACTGGAGGTGGCCACGCTTTCTAGCGTATCATTTTCTTTTAAAATTCAAATCAACAATGTTCTCAACATTAACAAACAATATTTCAACATCAAACTAGTTCAAAAATATCACAAACACATGAACTGGTGGGTAGTGTAAAAGTGTGTAGTAACTTCCCATTATTTTTAATAGATCTTTCTACTTTTATAAATGAAATCGGTTTCTCGAAAATCTTATATTTTACAGAAAATGCATTTGTACATCTTCTAGTAAAAAATTACAAAAATAAAAACAATTCTTGGTTAAAACTTTTTGTTACACAAGTGTCTACACACTTGTGTGTTCACAAAAGCACCTTTATTTAGGAAAGATCCGGCTTTCAAAAATATGATTTCATTTGACACTCGGTCCTTTGAAAATACCACTTGTAGATCCGTAGATCTACCAGTTTAGAACTTCATTTCATAAGAAAAATTGTTTTTACACAAGTTCATGTTCATGTTTGGAAAGGGTTCGTCATCTAGAAACTTTACAACTAAACATAAGGCTAGTTCATGTTTTGTGAACATGCTCTAGCGTGGTTCGGTGATGATCCATTCCCATACTAGCAATCAACAACAATAAATAATCATATTAAAACTAGATTTATAAGTTTTACACTATTATTTACTTATTAACCACTTTGTTTATTTTTTTTTTGTAGACTTTAAACTTGATTTCTGGTGTTTATGATTTTTGCACGTTAAATCTTTTATTAACCACTTTAGAATAGATCAAAAAGGCGTTTAGAGTCACTTACTACTAGCTCGAGGCTAGGTAAGAAACTAGTCGAAAAACGGGTGGTTAATAGCGTTGAGGTGAGGTCCTTGACGATCCGTAAGCACCAAGCTTCATTGTACGCGACCCTTCACACTTGTATATAAGTAGAAAACTTTGATCAAAATGGAAAAAAAAGATGGATGGAAGTGAATGCTCTCGGCAGTAGGTAATGAGAGGGAAGGAAATTGATTTTTTTTTTCAAGTGAATTGTGATTGTTGTTCTTGGACTCATGGTCCTACTTATAGAACATTTCCTCCTAATTACCCACAAGGCAAAATGTTCCCTAGATAATTAACAAGTATGTTTTAAATAATCCACAATTTGTGGGGTGTCCCCATATACTAACTGAATCGGTCAAAAAAGGGGGGCTTTTGGTTGGGTTTTAACTAATTAGTTAACTAGTTTAGTTAGTTAGTTTAGGAGGGTTAAGACTAGTTACTAGTGTGTTGTAATTTATTACGGGTGTTAGGGTATTCGGGGACCCTAACTGGCTCAGATGAAAAAAAAAATAATAATGTTGATGTCAATATTTTTATGTCCCGGGTTAAGTCCGGTTGTTCGGTTGGATACTGATCCGTTAAAGTGCTTAACAAAGCTTTAAAGTGTCGTTAATATTATTTTTAGTGACACAAAGAGTTCCCGACACTTTGGAAAGTGTCTAGTATTATTTTTCCGCGTTTTTGCACTTTACTAGTTAGCTAAAATGCTGAATTTTTGGGTTAAAGTGCAGAATTTTGTTTTTAAATCATATTTTGGCACATCCGGTCACTATAATTATCACCTAGTGACGCAGTTTTACAACCCTCATTTCCCTACACTCTCTACTAGTGTAGTAAACTATCTCTGGCTCACACAGGCCTTAGAGGCAGTGTCTGCCTGGTGCTGGCTATGTCAGCACGTTTACTGGGTTATCCGTTCATTGTGCTACTGTGCTTTTGTGCATCAAGTTTGTCACTAAAGTTCTGTATGTAAATAATAGAGTGACAATTAATAAGGTATGATGCAAGTATGTGTATGTATCAGTGTTCAAGTAGCAGTTTATCCGCAATTTCAAGCAAGCACAGTAATTAAGCAGTAAATTATTATTAATTAAGTCGTACGGATACCTGGTTTAGTGAGGGTTGTCACAGTAGTCTAGAAAGGATGGAGTCCATGATGAGTCAATTAATTGTTAGGGATCAAACCACCCAAAAGAAGCTTAGCGAACATGACCTTATGCTTAAGAATCACCAAGCTGCTTTCCAAGACCTTCAAAAGGTTGTAGGTGATATGTCTAGGAGGTTAGAGGAGAGATTACCCGGTCAGTTTGCGGGTAACACCCAACCTAACCCGAATGCTCATGGAAAGGCCATTACCACCCGTAGTGGCAAAACCGTAGGGGACCCGAGCGTAGAGGAGAGAGTAGTCGATGAGGATGGAGATATTGTAGACAAAGAGATAGAGATGGAGGCTCCCGGCAGAGTGCAATCGAGGCTGCGCCCAGCAAGTACCGCACGGACCGGTGAGTCTCAAGGTGAGAAGAGAGTAGAGAAACCTCCCGTGGATGTTAGGCCTTCGCCTTTAGTGAACCATGCGTATGTCCCGTTCCCTTCCCGTCTTAAGAATAAAAAATACTCGAGGGAATACGGGCAATTCTTAGACATCTTCAAGCAATTGAAGATTAATCTTCCTTTTATCGAGGCACTCCAGTCCATGCCTAAATATGCGAAATTCCTAAAGGACCTTCTTAGGAATAAGGAGAAGTTAGGGGAGTTGTCGAATGTCCCATTGCATGGAGGATGTTCGGCCGTTGTCTCAAATCAGCTTCCTGAAAAGCTTACCGATCCCGGTGTTTTCACAATTCCTTGTCTATTCGGTAGTAACACTAATACTAGAGCTTTAGCCGACCTAGGTGCTAGCATCAATTTGATGCCCTTTTCTCTCTACGAAAAGCTAGACTTAGGCGAGCTTTCACCTACCCGAATGACATTATCCTTAGCTGATAGATCCGTGAAACACCCTAGGGGCATAGTCGAGAATTTGCTTGTTAAGGTGGACAAGTTCATTTTTCCGGCTGAGTTCGTCATTCTCGACATGGAAGCCAATGAAAACGTACCGTTAATCTTAGGACGCCCGTGCTTGAACACCGCTAAAGCTCTCATAGATGTCTTTTTAGGCCCCATCACACTTAGAGCGGGCGAGGAATCGGTAATTTTTAAGGTTATGAATTCGAGAGGGCCTAGTGATAGAGTGGAGGCGGTATCGTCAGTAAGGGAGTGTGAGAAGGACGAGAAAGATGAGGAGAAGGTGATGATGATCCGAGTCTAGAGAAGGTGATAGGACTCAAGTGTGGGGATCCACCAGATAGGAGAGTAGAGGAATTAGAGGAGAGAATGGTGCGTTTAGAATCTAAGATAGAGACACTGAGCAAGTCTCAGTGTGGGGATAGAGTTCGATATGAAGAGTATAGATTCAAACCGCCAGGTGAGGAGTTGAGAGGTTGTGAGAGAGATAAGAGTGTTTGGGTTGAGTTGGGCAATGATAGGTATAATGGTGCTATAGCCCGTGAGTGTGTGTTTAGAGGTGAGCTGCATCTCTATGATCCTCCATAATTATGTGAAATGTTGAAAACCCAAGTGTATAGTTTGTACCATTTGTATCTTCGTTTATTTTTCGTATTTTTTGGTAGCTAACGGTTGTTTTTGTTAGTTTTTTTCGGGTCCTTGTTCGTGTCTTGAGTCGTTTATAGGAGTACATTACCGAGGATTTGCAGGAAATTGCGAGAGAAATTAAGGTTCCAAGTAAGTTTTAAGTGTTGGAAAATTTTTGGTTGGTTTTTGGATGGTTTGGGAAAAACTCAAAATTTTTCTAAGGCATTGGACTAAAAGTTTAGCAAACTTTCTGTTGAAAATGCCTCCTGGCGGGCCGCCACATATTGACAAAGCTCTGGCCGCCCGCCAGAGCGTAACCAGGTATTCGTGCTGGTCGTTTTTACGTGCTAGCGGGCCGCTACAAAGTATTCAACATCTTTCTCGCGGTCGCTAGCACGAAACATATGTTTTTCGGAAACCTTATCGTGGTGGCGCCCCGCCACCCATCTCGCCTGTTTCTAGCGGGCCGCCAGGACCTACATCTGCAACTATTATGTATTTAAAACATAAAAGTTAGATTTCTAACCTAACCTTCTTCTCCCCAACCGCCGATAACCCTCATCCTCCACCCATACATCTCCGATTTCTCCATTACTACCTACAGTCTCACTGTCCACCCATTATCACTTACAACCTTCATAACCACACATCACCCCCCCTCTCGCCGTCAACCCTAAACCTTCTCCCACTCCACCTTCCATACATCGATAACCCCCAATCCACCACCTCTACTCACCGAATTTCCACCTTTATCCACTAAATCACCCACATCAGTCCTTACAGCCATAACCCCTCATTATCCCACCATTATCTTCACCCTTCTTCATCATCAAACACCACTCACCGGCTGTAGACATTGATGCCATACCCCCTCATAACTTCTCACCATTCCATAACCTCACCTGTTACACATCCCTTCATCACCTACCACTCCTCATCGATACACTACCATTAGCATCAAGTTTTTCCTTTCCCCTCTCTATCGCCCTAAACCCTACCCCACCCTCCACACCCACTAAGACATCGCCGATTCCCCCCTATCACCTATTTCCCCACTGCCGTAAATTCACATCCCAACCAAACAGTCCCCATCAAGAACACCCCTATTCATAACCACCGCCGTAAACCCTAACACCCCCTCTACACAGCCGAAATACCCCTCACCCTTTCAATTATCACCTTCACAAACTCTCACACATCCGATTCCCCTCTTGGCCGCCATATTTCACTGTTAAATCGGATACCACTTGGGGATTCAAGCTCAACCGAACATTTTTCTAACTTTTCTTGTTTCTCTCAAATCTAAGGTATGTGTCTTGTAACTATTTGTATTATGAGTCTAATACTTCTGTTTTCGTTTAGTTTTAGCTTAGTTTAGCCTTATTTAGGGTTAGGGTGTGGTGGAATGTGATATTTTGCAAGGTTTTAAGGATGTATAAGGTTGCGGTTGGGTCCGGTTTGGGTATGTCAGTTGAAGACAGGTTGCGAGTTGATTCGGTTTGGTGTTCGAGTACAATGTTCATCATATCTTGGTCTAGGGTTAACCGACATTAAGTGTGGGGATGCGGTTGAGAAATTTTTGAACGTGAATTCAGATTTATAACATCCGTTTTGTCCCGTTTCACTAAGGCGATACTAAAGTTTCAACTCTACATTGGTTCGTATTCAGTGTCGGTTTGGTTTCGGGATTTTGATGATTTGCGGGTTGGATTGGAACTTGATTTGTTGAGTTTTGATTTGTTTGTAGTACATTGAAGCGTATGATTCCAAACTTGCATTATTAAATTGGAACTTTTGCAAAGAATGAAACCTCCTTTAGCTAGGCGGAATTGTTCAATGTTAAAATTTGTTTAAACTACTACATGGCTGATTTTAAGCAAGTTTGGATGTCGATGATGGTTTGGCAGGCACTTGGGTTTACTTGAGGGCAAGTAAAGTGCCGGGAGAAGGTATAGTTTGTAATTTGTGTACTTTGCATCTAAGTTAGACCGAGTCTAGTTTAATGGTTAGTTTAGGGTTTTTGGTGTCGTTTTAATTGTATGTGAGTCGTCTTAGTGTCTTATTGCGTCTTTTGCTCACTTTATTATTGATACCACTCGCCCGTACTCAATCTCCATTCGGGCGAGGTTCGGTTTATGCTTAAAAAGAGATTTGCAAAACGTCGCTCTAACGTCACTTTGTTTTTAAACTACGGCCGCGAACGAAATGCTATACGACCGTTGTTTTTGTATATATATTATTTTAGTAAAAAATAAAAAAATACAAAAAAATAAAAGAAAATGAAAAATACAAAAAATAGTTTGTGACTAATATTCTGTTTGCTTCGTATTGCCATTCTTGAATTGTTTTGCAGAATGTCAGGTGCAGGAACTTCAAGTCGGGCCAACAAGAAACAAGGCCGAGACACTTGCTCAGGAAAGGGCCCAGTGGGACACAGGCGGGTGATGGGGAGTTAGATGATGTGGAGTAGAGCGAGGATGACAGCTTATATATTTTGTTTATTTTGATCTTTATGCTGTTTTTAATCTTTGTCTATTGGTTTGTACTTAAATACGTTAAACAGGTTGGTTGGGATTTTGGGGATGGTTGACGTTTGGTTGTTGGATGTTTGCACTAACACTTAGTAGCTTACATATTATCTTTTGTTAGTGTTTGGTGTTTGCGTGATTAGGTTGGTATTTGTAGCCGCTTTCGTTCGCGTGTCCGAGGTTAGGAGTTGTTTGCTGAGCGCGTATCGAATTGGAGGGCTTATGTGGAAATGACTGGCACTTTGACAGTCTCACATACTCAGCTAAGTCGTTTCCCTTTTTGTTGTTGTATATTTTTATTTATTTCGTATGGAGTTTTTATTTTTTTTAGGTAGTTGTTGAGTCGTATTTTCGTTCTTGCATTAGAGACAATGCAATCTCTAAGTGTGGGGATGAGATACATGTAAATTATCGAGTCTTAAAAATAAAAAAAAATAAAAAATTAAAAAATTTGAAAAATACAAAAAAATTAGAAAAAAAAATCCAAAAAAAAATTGAAAAATCAGAAAATGTCATTTGAAATGAAAAGTTTGCAAATTAAAACGGAAAATGATAGGAAAGGTGAATTTTTGCTTGGGTTGAAATAATAATAATAAGAGAATAAAATAAATCGAGCTTGCGTCTAGTTAGGGATAAGTGGATAGGCCCGGGTTTGGTTTTAAGTCCCTTTGAGCTAATATACCTTAATTGTCGGTCTGCTAGTAGGTTTTCGCCTGGGAGATATGGGAAACTAAAACTGCCAATAATAGTATAAGGGGCACCATTATAAGTTAAAACCGTTAGAGTTTGTGATCATGCGATAAAAAAAAGTGAGCTAGAAACTAAATGAAAGTAATGCATTTCTATGTAGTCTGGGCTGGGGATAGCGACTTTACAGCCGGATTACCGCTAGGGTGTGTGAAATCGACCGTGCAAAGAAAAAGTAAAAAAAGTACCGAAACCTAAGTAATCTGTGGTTGGGGATAGCGACTCTACAGCCGGATTGCCTCTTGGTTAGGGAAAGCATCTCTAGACTCACGAAGAAAAAAAAAGCAAAAAGAGAAAAAAATGGAAAAAGAAAAAAAATCTGATTGTAAACTCTCCTGGTTTTGATATAAGACGGTTGGGAATTGGTCCAGTGATCGTTCCTTTAGTCCTATAAGCTTGAGGTGGGAGTAGGTGGACTGTAGATTCTAGCGTGAGACCCTAGGTAGACTGACCGCACTTAAATTAAATTCACATAATAAGGGCTTAGGATTGGATTCGGGTTTAAGGGGACAAGTATATTCGTAATCGCGGCTAACGCAAGCCTTGGTTTTAATTAAATATACCTATGCTTTTGACCCGAGTGATTATTTGTCTCTGATTCCGTTGCATAATTCTTTTTCGAGGACGAAAAAAGAGTAAGTGTGGAGATGTTTGATGTATTGCAAAATACATCATTTATTCGTGTACAGTTTGTATAGTTTTCGTTATATTTAGTTTTGTTTTTCGTTAGAATATGCATACTATTGATCAAATCGTGTTTCGCAGGTCTGGATGTTCAAATATGCGGGAAACCGAGTGGAATGAGCCAAAATATTGAAGTGTCAAGTCTTGAAGCATGTTGGAAAGATCGGGAGCCGAAAAGAAGTTAAAAAGCTGAAAAAAGAGTCCCTGGCACCCCGTGAGTAGTTTCTGGCACCCGGCGAGAGACTGGAGATGTTACAAGAGAAAAAAAACAAGGTGGCACCCCGCCACCCATTCCTTCAGTGGGTGGCGCCCAGCCAGAAGCTTGTAGCTGCCAATTTATGCGAATTTAATAAAGGGTTTGTTATGGAAAGTCATATATAATCATCTTAAACTTGAAAAAAAAACGTAGATCGATTTTGGGACTTCTTGGGCGAAATTTTGAGCATTCTTGGAGCACTTTCGAAGATTTTGAAGCCTAGGAATCATCGGTACGAGTTCGGGGAAGAAGACTTGAAGATCTAATCGGGTTTTCTAGTTCTTTATTCTTAACTTTTCTTACGAAACTTGTTATGATGAATTAATGTTTAGACATCTTTGATTTGTTTTCACGTTTTAACATGCTTGGCTAAATTTATTAACCACCTAGACTTGATGAATGGATTAATATAAAGTTTTTACCGTTTATGTTATTTGCATGATTTTTATGGATTAATTGTGTTTTCTAAGAGTTTATCTTAATGATTTGATGTATATGCATGCTTTGAGTTGGTTTATTGTTATTATTTGCTTCATATGATTCTTAGTGACGGTCTATATCACAACATAGAGTCATATTAGGGTTTAGGATTTCGGTGAGTGTCTATATCACGTTAGGAAACCTTAACTCTTTAGGGAGAATTACGCAATAACCCCTAGAAGTAGTTGGTAATAATTTGCTAAGTCTTAGTGTTCTACTAGTCCTAATACCTGGAAAGTGAGGGGCAATTGGTAGGTCTTACCTGGCGAATTGCTTTAGATAGTCCTTGGAAAAGGTCATGTCTTAGTTTACCTGTCGGTTTTATTAGTCTATCAAGTCAAATTGATTACTTCAAACTACCCTAGATCTATGATTGGGAAAGAGTAGGTCAACATTAGGGTACTTACACAATAATTAGACAACTGGAAAGGCGTCTAATAACCGGCAGGATTAACGGCCTAGGTAGTCCCACAGGTTTCTCCTTGAGAAGGGTCGAGGGGCTTAGTTGGTTCTTAATAGGTTTAGTATCACATGATCCCGGTTCCATAATTCGTGCAGTTAACTTAATCGGTAATCTCTTAAAAATGATCCAGGATTCTTGTCTAGGTGGTCTCGTTCTCATATAAGAAAAGTCCTCAGTCTTAATTCGTGTTCAGTCTAGTTCTAGTTAATTTAGTAGTTTAATTTAGATTTCCTAGATTTTCCGTATCCCCCCTCCCCCAAACAAATAAACAAGTTAAGTCGTGTCTGTCAGCGTCTGTTAGAGTCAAGTTTGCGTGATACATAGAGTCTCGTGGTTCGATATCCGGACTTCCTAGGGTTATACTACATTGATCGGTACACTTGCCGATTGTGTGGTTTTAGGTCGAGTCTAGAATTAAAGCTTTGTAGTGTCTAGTTTAGAGAGTCTAATATAGTTAATTTTTATAGTCTGTTTAGCACATATCAATAGATCTGGATAAACTGTTAAAGTCTAATCTGGATGTTAATATTGTTATTTTGGTTGATTTAATAATTTAAAAAGGAAGGAAGGTGGTAGGTGTTATCTGCTTCTGTTACTGTTCCTGTTTTAGATCACGAATGATATATATGGATCTTGCTTTTTCGGTTGGTTGGTTAATTGATTTGGTTTGAATTTGAAGATAATTGTGATGAGATTCCTCATGCCTTTATAAAAAGTTGCAAACAATAAAAGGCTGCAAGCCTCAATTATTGAAATGCCACTTGTCCAGTTTCTATTGGGGCCTTTATAAAAAGCTACAGACAACAAAAGGCTTCAAGCCTCAATTATTGAAATGCCACTTGTCCATTTTCTATTGGGTTTCAGTGACACTCTGCAAGAAGACGCATCAAATACTTGAGGAGTCTGTATATGGATGCTTCAGGTGGCTATTTTCGTAATTGGTGTGAGTCAATGTCTATTTTCGTAAATATAGCTCATGCATGAACCATATATGGACCGTACGATAAAAAATAAGAGGTGAACACTTACATGATTGTGCCAGATATGGATATGTATTATGCAATACCTGCATTTTTCAAACCTCACGTAGAGGTCTCCGAGCAGATTTTGAATACCGTTGGGATGGATGGCATGTACTGTTAACTAACTTTGTTTTGGTGTAATATAACGCGTCATCTGTTTCCACCGAAGCTAGCACGTGTGTGTTACGTTTAACTTTGTATGCTTGTGTTGCCTTAGTAGAACTAAGGGGTGTGACCCGTCATGTGCTTATGACCATTTCTCTCTTATAATCTAGAGCTGGTGTTTTGGCTTTGCACCAAAGCTAAATAGGTGACGCCTTCGCCAAAAGTGATAGTTGGGATCCACATATTTTCAGCCGATAGCTATGAAGTTAGGAATTCAATGTATGATGTTGCGGTTAACGCTATATGTTTTATAAGAAAGTATGGCAATTCGGCCAAGAAGAAATTAGTCCAGCCTGTTGGTGTAAATAAAAAGCAAACTGATTCGACTTTGTTTCAGATAAGAAACAACTTGGGTATGACTTATGAGTCTGGAGAACTTTTGTCATAGACAGAGCTGGTATACGTACCATTATTTTGGTGGCCCGGTTAATGTAGCTTGGAGCTTGGCGCTTTTTGTTTTATGCACGTGACCATCTGTAAAATGTGACACCTTCCTTTTAATAGATATAGTGATGGTGATGATATCTTACAATGCGCCGCCACCTTTACTCTCTTGTATGAGAGTTGTTGGTTCAAGCCCCACTCCACATAGGGGTGTTCAGAATTCGATTCGGATTCGAAAAAAATTCGAAATTCGATTCGAATTCGAAAAATTCGAAATTCGACTCGATTCGAATTCGATTAAAAATGTTCGAATTCAAGTTGATTCGTATTCGATTCCGGTAATCGAATTAGAATCGAATACGAATTTATGATTTTCAAGTTGATTTGATTCAAAATTCGAATTCTATTTATATACATATTTTTTGATATATGTATATACACACAAACATATATATATATATATAGGATAAGGATCATTACAGAACATTAAGTATTGCGAGAACAAAAAGAACAACTCTAAATCACCAAATTTTGGGATTTAAGGCTCATATTTCTTAAATTTTATGTTTATTACATTCATATGTGTATTATATGTATTTAAAAAATCATATATTTTTACTACACATAATTACATACATGTAGGTAATTTAGCCTACACATAACCTACATGTGTGTAGGTTATTTAAAGAATGAAGATTTTTTCATATTTTGTTTTTAATTCTTGATGCGTGTCAGTGTGTATATAATTTTGATGTATATTTAAGCCCTTTTTACACTTTTAGCCAAGTTTTAAATTTATAAAACACGATACTTACTAACACTAAACACACATATGGGCAAGTGCACCCATCGTGGACGTAGTATAGTGTTGGTAAGATACCGAGGTCGTCCAAGGACACAAGAGCTTTTAATACCGGTTTATCCTCAACGTCTAATCAAATCAAAAAGTTAGAAAAATGTTTTAAACTAAGAAAAATAAAAACTAACTAAATGCTGAAAATAAAAATAAAATAAAAACAGATAGACAAGATGAATCACTTGGATCCGACACGTGTATTAGTATAACCTTTGATTATTTTTGCACTTTTGCACTTGTTTAAGAGATTATCTTAGTTATTGTAGTAGGCCCCTCTTTTGAAGGCGACGTTACCCTCAACCCAGTAGTTTGAGTCAGCAAGGATACAATCCTAAAGGGTCGGATTATTGAAAGATAATGAATTAAGTTATTAATGCAAATTGTGGTAGGCCCCGCTTCTGGCGGTGACGTTACCCTCGGCTAAGTAGTCTGAGTCAGCAGGGATACAGTCCTAAATAGCCGGGTTATAGTATTAATAGTAGTTAACTTATGAGGGGGTCAAAGAGTTTGGATCCCCGCCATCCAATACCTATGGGCATTGAAGGAGATCCTACTAAATTTGACCCAGGTCCCAAGCAGGACCTCTAAACGCTGAACAAGGGCAAGACCCTTACCAAACCGTTCCCTTAACCCCCACCAGGTAGCCAACATACCTCCATATAGACCGTGGAGATATGAATGGTGAAAATCTTTTATTTTATATAGACAGTAAAATAACGCCAAGACACCACGGACAAACGATAAGGAAAGATCACCTTCAACATAAGTAACTAGTTATTAAAGTCATTAATACAAAACCAAATAAAAAGTGCAAAAGATTAAAAATAAAAAGTATTATACTAAACACTTGTCTTCACCAAGTGATGTAAGAGACTTAGGCAAACATGGCCTTGATTGTCAAGAACTCTTACGATCAATCTTGGATTCCGAGACGACTCACACACTCTACGATGGACAATGGATGATGGTGGTAGATGATGGTGTTATGGTGGTGGTGGGTGGTGGATGAGGTGTGAGAGAGGTGGTGTGCCAAGGGATGAGAGAGAATGAAGCCAAGCTCCTCTATTTATAGGCTGAACAGAAGGCTGGACACGGCCCCGTGTCCGCTGGACACGGCCCCGTGCCCGCCTGACACTCTCTCTCTTCATTAATTGTAATTGCGAATTACAATTAATGCGCCTGCTGTACTTTCACCACGCCCCCGTGCTCGCTGGACACGGCCCCGTGGTGGGCAATGGAAGCTTCTACTGGTTTGTCTTTTCTGCTGCTTCCTGGGCACGCCCCCGTGTTCGCTGGACACGGGGCGTGTTCAGACTCTGTTTCTTCCTTTTTGCTTTGGGAGGTGCCGTTGAGGGTCCGGGTAGTCTACTTTTGTTCCTTTTCTTGTATTTATGGTAGAATTAGTGGTCTTTTTGCTTCTTTTGTGATTTTGAGCTCATTTCATCCTGAAAATACAAAAGGAAGACAAAAACACTCTTTTTCCAACATTAGTACTAAAAAAGGGTTAGTTTTATGCCTTAATTGATGTGTTTTATATGTTGCATTTTACACACATCAAATACCCCCACACTTGAACTTTTGCTTGTCCTCAAGCAAAACTCTTTAAATGTGGCTTACACTCCCAAATAGAATAGGTAGAAGAGAAGTTTTTTTTTTTTTTTTTTTTTTTAGCTTGTCCTAGAGTGTCGGGAATCCAAGGTTTTTATAGGCTTTATTTTTATTTATTTACAATCCTATTCGTTATGATTTATTTTGAACTTTTCATAAGATAAATTACTTATTTGGGCAGAGCATGCCTTATTAAAATTCCATTTATATACAAGTTCACATACCTCACGGGAGATCACTCAATCACTCGGCCGAAGGTGTATATTTTAGTGAATCACTCGAGAGCGGCACGGAACTTACGTCTTTCCATAGGCTTGCCAAGCAATCAATCCTCCTCCTTTTTAACTTTTTACCTTTGTAAATATCAAGAGGACTTTTTGGGTGAAGGCTTGGGTTTAAAGGTGGGTGGTTGGTTAGTGGTTAGTAAAAAGGGCGAAAATCGTAAAAGCGTCGGTTTTCGTGAAGTACCTTATTTTTAGTGACTTTTTATTTTTGAAGTATTTCTCCAAACAAGCTTTTTATAGCTTTTGTTTGTTTTTGACTTCATCATCATTTTTTTTTTTAATCGTCACATAAAAAGGTGAGTTTACGAAAAAGCGAACTTGTTACTAAAAAAAAATAAAAAGGTTTTTGGTGGGTAAAAAGGGTTTTGGGGTAATGAAATGAAAGGTTTAGGCTTAAGGGGCTATCTAGGGGGATTTTGGGTAGGTAAAAAAAAATGAAAAATAATGGTTTTGAAAGAAAAATGGTTAGTCCTAATGCCTCCATCATTTACTTACTTGGGTTTAAGTTGGTAAGGACCGGGAATGTATCGTCGTAGCAAGTTCTAGATTTGTAAGGACCGAGCGGCTATTCACACAAGAAACGAAAAATGAGCATTTAATCTAAATATGTGTATTTTTATGCTCAATAAAGGCTCAAAACTCACTTTTGTGGGAATGGGTTTTTAATGTGACCAAGCATATATAATCGAATTTTAAACTAGACTTGTTATGCCGTTTCATAATTTTCTTATGTTGGTTCCTTTTTTTTTATCACTACGCTATCGGTTGTAAACTTGTAAAAATATAACCTTTTTAGAACTTGTTATTCCCAACTTAAACTAAGACAAGAAAATAAAAAAAAATGAAAAAGTTTTTGAAAAAATTTGGGGTGTTTAGCGGTTCCAATAGAGTTTTGTGTAAGGCTTGTGTTTAGGATTTTGCAAAATTTCAAGGTTTTAGCATCCCTCCACACTTAAATTACACATTGTCCTCAATGTGTCCAAAAATAATATTTTTGGTTGATTAGAATGTATAAAAGTATGTTAAAAAAAGCAAAGATTTATGTTACTGGCATCCTAGACACGGCCCCGTGTTCAGCGGACACGACCCCGTGGTGAACTGCCAGTAACGAAAACTTACAGAAGGTGGACACGGGGGCGTGTCGGGTGAACACGGCCACGTGTCGGGCAAAAATTGCAGGTCAGTAGCCAAACAACAGATCTGGGAGATGGACACGGGGGCGTGTCGGCTGGACACGTCCCCGTGTGGACAGTCTGTTAGCCCGAAAAATAGGTTTTTCTCCCGGTTTCTCCATCCTGGGGCTGCAAGTGCTAATGTTTAGCACTCTAACCCTTGCATTGCACCTGTTTAATCACTTAATACCAACCAACCAAGCACAAACCATCCTAAATTACCATTGTTAAACATTATCCAAACATAAAGTAAAAACAAAATAAAAAAAATAGTTAGGGAAAGTAAATTGTTCGACAAATGGCACGCAGGCCATGAATTGTTTGATAGATAAGAAGGGCACTTAAACCTGTGGGCTCATCACCAACCAGCCCGTTGTTCCTCCAAGCCTCCTACTCCATGTCTTCATCACTACCATCACCTCCACCCCCTTGCCTCGCCATGTACTCCCGGATGCTACCGATATCATCTTGTATATCGTTAATGTTGCGTTCGATAGCTCCAACCCGGTGGTGTGTGTTGTTGGCGAGGTTGTAGGTGTTCCTTGAGCACATGAGGTTTTCCTGCAAAAGATCATGTAAACTTTGAAAGTTAGGAAAACCACCTCCTTGAGAGGAGGATTGGCCCGCATCGCCTTGGGGTGGATATTGAAAATGGGGATGTGGTGCATGAAGAACTAGAGCCTCCTGCGGGTTCCATGCATAGCCTTGCGTCCTTTGAAAGCTCACCGTCCCGTCCTCCGCTTCATAAAGCAAGTTCATGGCTCGGCAAATGTGATAATCGACCCGGCCTGACCATGGACTCCTTTCGAAGGACCTTGGGATATTCGTGAAGTGCTTGAAAAGACGGTACACCCATCCTCCGAAGAAGATTGGTGTAGGAGCAGAAGCAAGGCGGTTCAAGTGCATGTTTCGCAGTAGGAGGTAAGGAACATCTAGAGGCTTCTGGTTGTGGATGCAGTGAAGGACAACCAAATCTTTCAACCCAACAACGCCACTACTGTCATGGCGTTGGTTCAGCGAGTACGTGAGGAGCCTGTGGATGTAGCGGTATAACGGGTCCCTCAGTTTGGTGCTTTTGGTGCTGCTCGGGTTGTAGATTCCTTCACCTATTTGAGCCCATGCGGCTTGACGTTCGGTTGCATCCAAGTCTCGTAACCCCCCTATATTCTCTTCATTCCCCGCTTCCTCTTCACTGTACAGCCCAATGATGGCTCCAAACTGTGCCATGGATGTTCTAAATGTGGTCCCTCCACATCGAACTTCGACCGCGTCATGATCAAATGGTTCGCGCCTCGAATTGAAAATGAAGGTGCTATAGAACTCCATCGTGCATTGATGTACCGACCGTAGTCGGGTGGTCAATGCGGCATGCAGTGGACCCCTCACAATGTTGTTGAAGCGGTCAAGTTGGTTCACCATGGTTAGCAAATCAGTACACGCCCGTCTCGGGTACTCTTCCGGTCGTGTTTGTAGAACCTCGTACCGTGCCCTAGCATCCAGTTCATTTGCGCCAAACCTTGTGAATTTCGACATCTGAAAAGAATACATAAAAAGTTAGTACGAAACCAGGAAAATTAAAGTGAAACTGCAAACAGTGGGCTGGACACGGCCCCGTGTTCAGCGGACACGGCCCCGTGTCCAGGCGTCTGTAACCCAAAAATTCTATTTTTCGTCCCGGTTTCGAAAACCTGAAAATTTTTAGCCCAATAGTAGCGGTTTCCCCCGAAAATGAAACCCTAAGTGTCATTTTTCCCAAAACAAACCGTTTACCCTTTCAATTTCGTGTTTTTCGGTTCAAGAACAAGGGTTTGGGGTTTTATTTAGAAATCGGACAAATCTATCAACAATACTTGGCTAGTTACCTTCTACTACACTAATCTAAACTACTACTAACAATTTTCATCAAAAATTTTGAGTTCGATCCGGATGAACATGAAGAACCCTAGATTTTTCCCCAATTTTTGATGTTTTAACTACATGCAAGTAACTAATCTAACTGCTAATGAAGATAGAATCATACCTTGACGTTGTTAGATTCGGTTGTGACGTAGAAAAACTGCAGAAAATCGCCTCGAACCAGAGAGTTTTCGGCTAAACGGGGCGTGTGGAATGGTGTAACTGATAGGAAAAGAGGGTTTTATCCCGACAGTCGCCTCGACACGGCCCCGTGTTCAGCGGATACGGCCCCGTGCCGGGCAAAGTTTTTGAAATTTTTTTTTTATGTGCTCGTGTGCATGCCCCTTATTTCCGAAAAATGATTTACTGGTTTTTAAACGTACACTTACCTGTAATATGTCGGGTACGAGTTTATTCGTTAACCGTCTGAAGTGAGATCTCCTCTTCCTCATCCTCAATGGATCCTCGGTAGAGTTTCAGCTGTTGGCCATTGACTTTAAATGGTGTCCCATTTCGAGTTTTAATTTCTACTGCACCGTGTGGAAAAACATGGGTGACGGAAAAAGGTCCTGACCACCTAGATTTTAACTTACCAGGAAATAATCGAAGTCGTGAATTAAACAATAGAACTTGGTCTCCAACCCGAAATTCATTAGATTTAATATATTTATCATGCAAATTTTTCATTCTTTCCTTATAAATTTCGGAGTTAGAATATGCATAATTCCTAAGTTCGTCTAATTCGTTTATTTGACAAAATCGATTTTTACCGGCATTTTCCAAATCTAAGTTTACGTTTTTTATTGCCCAGTAGGCTTTGTGAGCTATTTCTACTGGCAAGTGACAACTTTTTCCATAGACGAGTTTATATGGGGTTGTGCCTATAGTGGTTTTATAAGCAGTTCGAAAAGCCCATAAAGCGTCGTCTAATTTATCGGCCCACTCTTTTTATTTATTCCTACGGTTTTTTCAAGTATTCGTTTTAAACCTCGATTAGTCACTTCGGCTTGCCCATTTGTTTGAGGATGATATGCTGTTGAGACCCGGTGATAGACCCCATACCTTGTTAATATTTTTTCGAGTTGATGATTGCAAAAATGGGTACCTCTATCACTTATCAAAGCCTTTGGTGTCCCGAAACGAGAGAACAGCTTTTTCAGAAATTTTACCACTACTCTTCCATCATTTGTTGGAAGAGCCTCGGCCTCTGCCCATTTAGACAAGTAATCGACCGCCACAAGTATATATTTGTTTCCCTTTGAAGGTGGGAAAGGTCCCATGAAATCGAGTCCCCACACATCAAAGATTTCACAGACGAGAATGCCATTTAAGGCATTTCATTTTTGGAAGAAATATTACCTGATCTTTGGCATGCATCACATGTCTTTACAAGGTTTTGTGCATCCTTGTAAATGGTCGGCCAGTAAAATCCTGAATCAAATACCTTTCGTGCGGTACTTGCGGCACCATGATGTCCTCCGTATGGACCTTCATGACAATGATGGAGAATCCTTCGTGCTTCATTACCATAGACACACCTTCGGATGAGCTGATCAGCACACATTTTGAAAAGATAGGGGTCTTCCCAAAAGTAATGCTTTACATCAGCAAAGAATTTCTTTCTTTGATGATGTGGCCATCCTTTGGTGACTACACCGCTAGCTAAGAAATTAGCGTAGTCGGCATACCATGGTTCTTGTCTACTCTCTATCATTTCCAAGGATTCCGTGGGAAATTTTTCGTTGATTTGCTCGTCCCTGGTTGTCTCCAAAGCTGGGTCTTCTAAGCGTGAGAGATGATCTGCAGCAGTGTTTTCTGCTCCTCTTTTGTCCTTGATTTCAATGTCGAATTCTTGGAGGAGTAGAATCCATCTTATCAAACGGGGTTTTGCGTCTTGCTTCTTGAAGAGGTACCTGATGGCTGCATGGTCTGTATAGACTATTGTTTTAGAAAGAACAAGATAAGAACAAAATTTATCAAAAGCAAATACCACCGCTAGTAATTCTTTTTCTGTAGTTGTATAATTTTCTTGCGCATCATTAAGGGTTTTACTAGCATAATAGATTGGGTGGAAATGTTTTTCTTTTCTTTGTCCCAAGACTGCTCCAACAGCGAAGTCACTTGCATCGCACATGATTTCGAAAGGAAATTTCCAATCTGGTGCTATCATGATAGGTGCATTGACTAGCATTTCCTTGAGGGTTAGAAATGCTTGATTGCATTCCTTGTCAAAGATGAAGGGTGCATCTTTTTCAAGTAATTTTGTTAGAGGCCTTGAAATTTTTGAAAAGTCTTTGATAAACCTTCTATAAAATCCGGCATGTCCTAGGAAACTTCTGATCGCTCGCACGGAGGATGGAGGAGGTAATCGAGAAATAGTCTCTATTTTTGCTCGATCAACTTCCATTCCTTCGCTTGAGATTTTGTGACCGAGTACTATTCCCTCTGTTACCATGAAATGGCATTTTTCCCAGTTAAGGGCGAGGTTAGTTTCCTCACATCGGGATAGCATTCGTTCAAGATTATCGAGGCATTGGTCATATGAGTCTCCAAAGATGGAAAAGTCATCCATGAAGACTTCCATTGTCTTTTCGATCATATCATGGAAAATGGCGACCATACAACGTTGGAATGTTGCAGGCGCATTACATAGACCAAATGGCATGCGTCGATATGCAAAAGTTCCGTAGGGACATGTGAAAGTTGTTTTCTCTTGGTCTTCTGGTGCTATCGGTATTTGAAAGTAACCTGAAAAACCATCTAAGAAACAATAAAATTTATGACCGGATAATCTTTCTAACATTTGATCAATGAAGGGCAAAGGAAAGTGGTCTTTCCTAGTTGCTTCATTTAATCGCCTATAATCTATACAGACTCTCCATCCTGTGACGGTTCTCGTTGGTATTAATTCATTTTTCTCGTTAGTTATTACCGTCATACCTCCTTTCTTTGGGACTACTTGAACGGGACTTACCCACGGGCTATCGGAGATAGGGTAGATTAGTCCGGCGTCGAGTAGTTTGATGACTTCATTCTTAACCACTTCTTGAACATTGGGGTTCACTCTTCGTTGTGGTTGAATTACCGTCTTGTAGTCATCATTCATTAAAATTTTGTGCGTGCACATGGAAGGGCTTATTCCTTTAATATCTACAAGCTTCCAAGCGATCGCGTTTTTGTGTTTTTTAAGTAAGTTAACTAATTTTTCTTTTTCTATATTACTTAATTTAGATGAAATAATTACGGGTAAACTACCTTCTTTGCCTAGAAAAGCATACCTTTAGGAAGTTCTTTGAGCTCAATGGGTGGGTCTTTAGAAGACACCTTATTTTGTGGCTCATCTAGATCAAGAACCTTAAAAGTTTGTTCTATGGCTATCTCTTCTTCGACAAAGTGGTCCTCTTCGTTGGTTGTATCGGGTGGTTCAGCTTCATCTTCAATTAGGGGGTCATTGTTGCCAAAAGGATATTTCATTGAGCGCTCAAGATCTATGCTCCTTTTGAATGCCCCTAATTGAAGAGGTAGATTGTTGAATTTCCGGTTTTTCAAAGCTCTATGAGTTTGTACAAAAGGTCTTCCCAAGACTAAGGGGGCGTCATCTAGGATGACGAAGTCGGTTGGGATTACCATTTGATTTGTTTGAACCAAAACATCTTCAACTACACCGATTGATTTTATTACTTTCCGATTGGATAGAAAAATGGGTATTTGAAGTGGAGTAAAATCACTAACACTTAATTTTTCAAAAATATAGTTAGGCATTATGTTAACGCAAAGATCCTTATCGATGGTGATATTACTAATAAATGAATTTTGAAAGAAACATGGAACCGGTGTAATGTTAATTTCAAAAGGGTCTTCTTTTATTAGCGAGGTTTGATCATTAGTTAACTTAACGCTTACTAAGTCTTTGATTTTAGCACTAGTGTTTAACTCTTTTAAAAACTTAGCATGAGGGGTTATTAAACAATGGTTTTCGAAAGTAGGTGACAAGAGGTTAATTTCTTCAAAATTAGACTCTTCTTGAATTTTAACATTATCGGACTCACCATTTTCGTTGTTTAACTCATGTGTCGGTTTTTCACTTTCTTGTTCTTCCATTTTTACACTTTCAACTATCTCTACGTTATTATCATTTTTTAGCTCTTCTCTTGCGCGGGATTCCTCTTCCTTTGCGCGAGATTCTTTTATGCAACGTTCGATAGTTTTAATGTGTTCTAATATCCTATTGGTCACTTCGGTGAGATTAAAAGAATTTGGATCCTCAAAGCTTGAATCCGGTTGTTCGATCCTTGGCTCCTCATAGTACTCATATGAAGTAGATGGTTCACACCATTGTTCTTCATTGTAAGTATATGATGGATAAGGGTCGAAACTTTGTTCTTCATAGTACTCATATGAGGTGGGTTGTTCACGCCATGATTCCTCATAATAAGAGTATGAAGGTGGTGGCTCATATGTTAAATCTTCAAAGTATGAGTATGAAGGCTCATACCTTGGTTCATCAAAATATGAGTATGAGGGAGGAGGTTCATACCTTTGGTCTTCATAGGATGTGTATGAAGTTGATGGCTCGTACCTGGGCTCCTCATAATGGTTGTATGAATTGGATGGTTGATATGAAGTATTATATTGAACCGAGCGTGCGTTACGACAATTAGTGCAATAATTACCCCTATAATCATCCTCATCATAGGTGTAGTTGTAACCTCTTGAGTATTGATCCATAAGAATCACTCAACAGACCACAACTGAGTCTCGGGACCAGAAAACAAAAATAAGACGGAAACAGAAGCTGGACACGGCCCCGTGTTGGGTGAACACGGCCCCGTGTTCAGGGTCTGTATCTGGGCGTTTTAATTAAAGTTACTGGTCACGTTGAGCACGGGGGCGTGTTCAGTGAGCACGGCCCCGTGTTCAGACTCTGTATCTGGGTATCTACTCTAAAAATATGCAGCACGGGGGCGTGTTCAGTGAGCACGGCCCCGTGTTCAGGCTACTGTAAATGCAAAACTAAACTAAAATGCAGAAAAATGCGCGCGTTTTGAAAAGGTTTTGAAAAACTGATTAGGCCGTCGATTTTAAGCTTTCTTAAAATCCTTGTGTCCCCGGCAGCGGCGCCAAAAACTTGATGCGTGTCAGTGTGTATATAATTTTGATGTATATTTAAGCCCTTTTTACACTTTTAGCCAAGTTTTAAATTTATAAAACACGATACTTACTAACACTAAACACACATATGGGCAAGTGCACCCATCGTGGACGTAGTATAGTGTTGGTAAGATACCGAGGTCGTCCAAGGACACAAGAGCTTTTAATACCGGTTTATCCTCAACGTCTAATCAAATCAAAAAGTTAGAAAAATGTTTTAAACTAAGAAAAATAAAAACTAACTAAATGCTGAAAATAAAAATAAAATAAAAACAGATAGACAAGATGAATCACTTGGATCCGACACGTGTATTAGTATAACCTTTGATTATTTTTGCACTTTTGCACTTGTTTAAGAGATTATCTTAGTTATTGTAGTAGGCCCCTCTTTTGAAGGCGACGTTACCCTCAACCCAGTAGTTTGAGTCAGCAAGGATACAATCCTAAAGGGTCGGATTATTGAAAGATAATGAATTAAGTTATTAATGCAAATTGTGGTAGGCCCCGCTTCTGGCGGTGACGTTACCCTCGGCTAAGTAGTCTGAGTCAGCAGGGATACAGTCCTAAATAGCCGGGTTATAGTATTAATAGTAGTTAACTTATGAGGGGGTCAAAGAGTTTGGATCCCCGCCATCCAATACCTATGGGCATTGAAGGAGATCCTACTAAATTTGACCCAGGTCCCAAGCAGGACCTCTAAACGCTGAACAAGGGCAAGACCCTTACCAAACCGTTCCCTTAACCCCCGACCAGGTAGCCAACATACCTCCATATAGACCGTGGAGATATGAATGGTGAAAATCTTTTATTTTATATAGACAGTAAAATAACGCCAAGACACCACGGACAAACGATAAGGAAAGATCACCTTCAACATAAGTAACTAGTTATTAAAGTCATTAATACAAAACCAAATAAAAAGTGCAAAAGATTAAAAATAAAAAGTATTATACTAAACACTTGTCTTCACCAAGTGATGTAAGAGACTTAGGCAAACATGGCCTTGATTGTCAAGAACTCTTACGATCAATCTTGGATCCCGAGACGACTCACACACTCTACGATGGACAATGGATGATGGTGGTGGATGATGGTGTTATGGTGGTGGTGGGTGGTGGATGAGGTGTGAGAGAGGTGGTGTGCCAAGGGATGAGAGAGAATGAAGCCAAGCTCCTCTATTTATAGGCTGAACAGAAGGCTGGACACGGCCCCGTGTCCGCTGGTGTCACACCCCGATTTCCACGTGTCTCACCGGTGGGCCCGGTGGGGGGGATTACCGTGACGATGTTGGCAACAATATAGTCAAACCACACAATTATATAATGCACAGCGGAAGCATAAGATAAATATATAAATTTCAACCTCTGATTGTAATATCAAAATGTATTACAGGGGTTGGATATATCCACAGTGGATCGTAAATAAAAGTTAAAGTATTGTTCCATTAGATACTGCAATCAAGCTTGCGAGGCTTATCCCGACGCTAGGGAGCTAATACCAGCCAATTACGTTTAGGTACCTGCACTTAATCTTTTTGGGGAAAATACGTCAGTTTACACTGGTAAATACATTCAACTGACACATTTGAAAATGTTTATTAAAATTGATTTGAATGCACAAGGCACAAATTCTTTTATAACTTGGGAAAATTCATAATCATCTTGTGAACGTTTTACATGTTCTTTTATGCGTTCAGTAGCCCGGGTCGTGCCGGGTTAAAGATTTATAGACACACCACGTTTGCGTAAAACCGTAGTACAGAAACCAACGGCTACGTCTTTTAGTTTTAATGTCGACACTTTATACCGGGTGTACGCCTACACCGGGATGTCGATGGTCGTGGCCATTTCGTAAAATGATGCCGAGGATATCCGGGACAACGGTCATTAAACCCCCCAAAGGCTTATAAGCAACAAAACTGTTTAAATGAGCCGATCATATTTAATCAATTAACCACCTAAGCGATGGAATTATATAATGCTCAATCAAGCGGTATTAATATACCGTAACCCAAGCCCATATAGGGGAAATAAGTCAAAAGTATTTACCTTTGCAAGTATTAATCCTTAATTTAGATCAAGTCACCGATAGCTTTTACTGGGGCTCCTAATCTGGAACGAAGGTTTTAATTAACCTCTTAGAATCCTAACGGGTCGTTATATTGGCCGTAGCCTAGACCGGTTGATTCCGATATTTAGATATGGTTAATTCGCACGAAAAGGCGAAAACCGAGAATGGAGTATGATTTGGACCCAACAAGTTCAGAGACTTGTTTTATATGGGTTTATAGTTCATACTCTGGATTTTGGGGTTCAAATAGTATACTTTGACCCATATCGGCTATTGCACGAAAACTAGTTCCGTGGGCCGTACCGTGTGCGCAAATAGGCGAAACGGTTAACCATAAGAGTCGTACGCTTATTTCCTAAGTCAATATGCCTTAAAGGTATTTTGGTATCAGTAGGATACCTTCCGTAATGCCCGTAACGAGTTTAAGTTTATATTATGCCCCGTAGGGGCTTTTCGGTCATTTTAAAGACTTTAAAAGGGATTTTCGAGTTCTACAAGAAATCTGAGTTTCCCGAACAGCTTATAAAGCTTAAAATACTTTATTTATTATTTAAAACCAGTAGCAACTGGAATCGGGTCAAAAGACCTTGTAGAACTCCCGTTTTGGCCAAAAAGGGCATATTCGGTATTTACCGAACCGTAGCCATAACCGCAGGTTATGAGCAAGGTAAAAATTATTAAAAATCTTTAAAATTCCCAAAATATTATTTTACCACAGTGGGTAAAAGTTTTGGTGCCGAAAACTTGGGTTAGATGAGCGTTATGCTAATTGCGCCGTTAATTACAAAACTTTCTTAAAAGTGCGCCTTTTAGCATAACTCTCATTCTAGACCTCGGATTGACGTGAAACTTTGAGGACATGCTTATAATTTAACAAGCAAGGTTTTGGTTCGTTCACGTGTCCGAAATACTCGTTTTAATTTTAAAAGGCCGTTACGGTAAATTTTTAGGCGAATGACGGAATTGCGTAAAAGACTCGGGTAACTCATGAACCGACCACAGAGGCTTATACCAACATGTGACCTGGTCCTAAGAGAGTCCTAAGGTATATTTATACCTCACTAAAACGGGTCAGAACTGAAGTCAAAGCAAAAGTCAAACTTTTGCGATATTCGGCTCCGAACCGGTTCTATATAGTAAATGATCGATTCAAACGAGCGCAAACATGTTTATATACTTATTATCATGTTTTATGATTGTCAAAACAGGTTCCATAACATATACATTACAGATTATGCTTAAATCGCTAAAATAGCTTTCTGTTGACTTTTTAACCGCACGTTTGACTCGATAATTGACATAGTTAGAGTGGTGATCAGGGGGAACCATTTTAGAGGTTTAATACCCACATAAATACCAACTCATAACCATTTTTGATTCGTCATAAGACTGAACCATTTGCAAGATATTGCAATGACAACCGTTAGTTACGACGGTTGCGTTTATGAGCTATAACTATGGAAATGCAAGACCAAATTGATTGTGAACGACTTACAGAAGTGTGTTCTTGTTTATAGAGCAGAAGAGAATGCTTGGGAGCACTTAGAATGATCAGAGAAGTGAGTTTTGATGTTGTGAATGTTATGAGCACAATGGTGCTATTTATAGCCAAGATCAAGGCCTAAAATCATTACACAACATGCTACTACTGATCATGATGATGGGTAGATGTCCCCTGAGTGATATGGGTCAATTGTAGGGTGCCCATGCCTCTTTGATTAAGGTTTGATCGTTCAAATGGTCCAAAAGCCAAGTAGTTACTACAATTCTGCATCTGGGCACTTTACGCGGCCCGCATGGACATTCCATGCTTCTTTTACGCGGGTCGCCTAAAGTTCATATAACAGACGCGTTATTTAAGAGGCTCGCGGCCCGCCTCAACTAATGCTTAAACTTCACGCGGGTCGCCTAAGGTTAAGATTTCAGGATTTTAAATCTTTTTGTAATGATTACTGAATCTGGCCATTAATAACGAAATCTTTCGTAATGATTCACCTGACCTTTCGGTTTTGAAGGGGTAACTTTGCGGTTTGGCCCTCGGTTATTTACCGATAGGGGCCTCGTGTTAATTACCCGCATTGTTAAGTCCCCGGTTTATTTATTAATTATTTTGGAAAGCCTTATCTTTCACTGTTGACGCTTTTAACCCTTCTTCTACGAACTCGATCGTAACTTCCTCGTTTCATATCGAAACTTCGCGAAATTTATATATATTATTTTAGTGAGGGTATAATACCGTTACAAAGTCTTTGGAACGTTAAAGGGTCACTCAGAGGTATTATTAAACATGTTGACACAGTTAACCCCTATAGTTTGTAATCTCTCACTTTCTTCCGCGTTTTATTTTTGTACGATCTATAATTTATTCGTTTGAAGGTTTAAGCATTATTTAGGGATACTATACAGTATATTTACCCTTGTTGACATTTATAACCCTCGAATTTATATATACTTTCAAGGTTTGTCAAAATTAGCCCTTTATTTATTATAGATGCCACGTGTAAACAAATGACACGTGTTAACACATCATTGGACACAAAATTTCGAGGTGTTACATCCTCACCCCCTTAAAATAAATCTCGACCCGAGATTTACTCAAATAAATAGGGGTATTTTTCTTTCATTGTAGCTTCGACTTCCCACGTATATTCAGGACCTCTACGAGCATCCCATTTGACTTTTACAATCGGTACGTGCTTTCTGCGAAGCTTCTTCACCTGTCGATCTTCAATCGATAAAGGTTTTTCTATAAACTTTAAGCTCTCATCTATATGCACATCCGTGTGTGGAATCACCAACGACTCGTCGGCGAAGCACTTTTTGAGATTGCAGATGTGGAACACATTGTGAATTCCATTGAGCTCTTCAGGCAAGTTCAGTTTATAGGCAACTGATCCGACTCGTTCAATGACCTCAAAAGGCCCTATGTATCTCGGACTCAGCTTGCCCTTCTTGCCGAAACGCATCACCCCCTTCCAGGGTGACACCTTAAGTAATACCTTTTCACCCACTTCGAAGTGAAAATCCTTACGCTTTGGATCAGCGTAGCTCTTCTGCCTATCACGGGCAGCCTTGAGACGTTCCCGGATCTGGACAATCTTGTCCGTTGTCTGGAAAACAATCTCTGGTCCCGATAATTGGACCTCTCCTACTTCCGCCCAACAAACAGGCGATCTGCATTTCCTACCATATAATGCCTCAAAAGGCGCAGCCTTTATGCTGGTGTGGTAGCTATTATTGTAGGAGAATTCGATCAGGGGTAGGTTTTTATCCCAGTTACCGCCTAAATCGATTGCACATGCACGTAGCATGTCTTCTAGCGTTTGGATAGTACGCTCACTTTGACCGTCCGTCTGTGGATGGTAAGCCGTACTAAAGTTCAAACGCGTGCCCAAAGATTGCTGGAAACTCTTCCAGAAGTGTGATGTATATCTAGTATCCCTGTCGGAGATAATAGACACAGGTATGCCGTGTAAGGCTACAATCTTATCAACATAAAGTTGGGCTAACATATCGGAGCTATACGTCTCCTTGATGGGTAGAAAATGAGCTGATTTAGTCAGCCTATCGACTATGACCCATATTGTATCGTTTCCTTTCCTGGTTTTGGGTAACTTGGTTATGAAGTCCATAGTTACGCATTCCCACTTCCACTCGGGAAGTTCAGGCTGTTGTAGCAAGCCAGACGGCTTTTGGTGCTCGGCTTTGACTTGAGCACAAGTCAAGCACTTTGCTACATGAGCGGCTACAGACTTTTTCAAGCCTATCCACCAATAATTTGCCTTTAAGTCTTGGTACATTTTGTCAGCACCAGGATGGACTGAGTATTTGGAACTATGGGCTTCCTGGAGAACAACATCTCGTAGTCCTCCATAAATCGGAACCCATATACGTCCATTCAGTCTAAGGATTCCATCCTTGCTAGGAGTCAACTGCTCCTTAGTTACTCCCAGCTTTTCATTAGGATAATTAGCTTCCAACACAGCCTCTCGCTGTGCAGCCAAAATCCTTTCAATCAAATTATTTTTAACTTCAATGCTCTTGGCATTGATTCGAATGGGTTTTACCCTTTCTTTCCTGCTCAATGCATCGGCGACTACATTCGCCTTGCCGGGATGGTACCTGATTTCGCAGTCATAATCATTCAGGGTTTCCATCCAACGGCGTTGTCTCATGTTCAACTCCTTCTGGTTGAACAGGTGCTGAAGGCTTTTGTGATCTGAATAAATCACAAATTTAATACCATAAAGGTAGTGCCTCCACAACTTCAGTGCAAATACAACGGCACCCAACTCCAAATCATGGGTGGTGTAATTCTTTTCATGCACCTTTAATTGCCTTGAAGCATAGGCAATCACCTTGCCCTTCTGCATAAGCACACACCCCATGCCTGTATGTGATGCATCGCAGTAAACTACGAATTCATCTGTACCTTCCGGTAATGTCAACACAGGTGCGTTGCTTAGCTTCTGCTTCAGTATTTCGAAGGACTCTTGCTGCTTCGGGCCCCAAATGTACTTTTCTTTCTTCTTGGTCAAGGAAGTCAAGGGCGCAGCAATCCTTGAAAAATTTTCAATAAATCTTCGGTAGTATCCTGCTAAACCCAGGAAGCTACGGATTTCGGTAGGCGTCTTTGGCTCTTGCCAGTTCATGACTGCCTCTACCTTAGCGGGATCCACTTGGATACCACGCTCACTCACAACGTGTCCTAAAAACTGTACTTCTCGTAGCCAGAATTCACATTTCGAGAATTTGGCGTAGAGTTTCTCACGTTGTAGTAATTCGAGGATGCAACGGAGATGCTTCTCGTGGTCAGCTTGATTCTTGGAATAGATAAGGATATCGTCGATGAAGACTATGACGAATTTGTCCAAGTACGGCTTGCAAACGCGACTCATGAGATCCATGAACGCAGCCGGTGCATTTGTGAGCCCAAAAGGCATCACTAGGAACTCGTAATGACCATAGCGAGTCCTAAATGCAGTCTTGTGTACATCTTCATCTCTGACCCTTAGTTGATGATAACCCGACCTTAGGTCGATCTTTGAGAAGTAGTTTGCTCCTTGCAGCTGATCGAATAGATCATCGATCCTTGGTAAAGGATATCTATTCTTTATGGTAACTTTATTCAGCTCTCTATAGTCGATGCATAACCGCATTGATCCGTCCTTCTTCTTTACAAATAGGACAGGAGCTCCCCAGGGAGATGAACTAGGTCTGATAAAACCTTTCGCCAGCAGTTCATCCAACTGGGTCCTCAGTTCTTTCATTTCCGTTGGAGCTAATCTGTAAGGCGCTCTTGCTATCGGAGCTGCTCCAGGTATGATGTCAATTCTGAACTCCACTTGTCTATCTGGTGGCAAACCAGGTAGTTCTTCAGGAAAAACCTCGGGGTATTCAGAAATGACGGGAAGATCCTCGATCTTCGGCTTTGGTTCTTCAATTATCACCTGAGCCATGTAAATTACACAGCCTCTGTTCAAACACCTTGAAGCTTTCAGCATAGATACGTCTTCGGGCAATCCGTACTGCGTATCTCCTCGAATGGTAAGAGATTCACCACTCGGAGTCTTTAAGACTATTTGCCTCTTGCCGCATATGATTTGGGCCTGGTTATGGGATAACCAGTCCATGCCTAGCACAATGTCAAAACCCGCAAGTTTGAAAGGAAGTAGAGATAAAGGAAAAGAATGGTTCCTAATGGATATTTCACATCCTTCTAAAACAGTAGAGACGGTTTCTATCGTGCCGTCTGCTAACTCTACTTCGTATTTCACGTCAAGGGTTTTGATTGGCATATTCAGTAGTTGGCAAAATTTCTGGTCTACAAAGGATTTATCAGCGCCAGAGTCGAACAGTACTCTTGCAAATATATTATTTACGAGAAAAGTACCTGTAAGCACATTGTCGTCCTTAACCGCTTCCTTTGCATCCAAGCGAAAAACTCTCGCATTCGACTTCTTCGTCTCTTCCGCCTTCTTGGCATACTTCGGGCAATTACTCTTTATGTGCCCCTTTTCATTACAATTAAAGCAGGTTGCGTCCTTTATCTTTTTGCACTCCACTGTCTTATGATCCTTGGACCTGCATAGCCCACAGGATGGAGTCTTTTGTTGCGACTGTGAACCAGACGCAAACCTACACTTCCCGGAGTGAGGTTTCTTGCAGACCTTGCAGTAAGGTCTTCCATCAGCTTGCCCCTCCTTCTTTGCCTCCGACCCTCTCTTGCCCTCACCGTTTCCACGGTGCTTTTTCCCAGACTTTCGTGAGGTATCATCCTCACGCTTTCGCTTTTCAGCCTCCTTGCTCCTTTGTGCCCTCAGACGGACAGCATCAAGTGTAAGAGACAAGGAGAGGTCAGTAACTGACCTGAAGGTCGTTGGCCTAGAGGCCTTCACATTGGCCTTAATCGCCGGTTCTAAGCCCCCAATGAAACGGGCAATTCTTCTAGGTTCTGGTGTCACAAGATATGGCACCAGGCGTGACATAGTGTTAAAACTTGTCAGATATGCTTGACAATCCAGGTTTGTCATCACTAGTGAGACAAAATCCGCCTCAATCTTCTCAACCTCGTGCTGAGGGCAGTAGTTTTCTTTTATGAGGGTAATAAACTCCCCCCATGACATTTTGTACAAGGCAGACTTACCTGAAGCCTGTACCAGAGCTCTCCACCATGCCAGGGCCTCGCCCTTGAATGACTGGGACACAAACTTAACCACGTCCCTCTCAGCGCACCCGCTGATGTCCACTATCGTGTCCATCTCGTCTAGCCAGGTGATACAGTCAACCGCACCTTTCTCCCCTGTAAATTCACGGGGCTTACATGATACAAAGTATTTGTAGGTGCAACCCTTAGCACTTGACGCATCAGTATATTCTCTATCGCGATGAACGCTGTGCTCAGTAGACGAGTGCTTGTCGTCATCTTTCTTGGGTTCAGAGGGTGGTTTGGAGTGTGTCTTTGGTTTAGAGGGTGGTTTTGACACAGTTCTGCCTTGAGACTCAGTATGTTGACGATCAATAGCTGCCTGAACAGCATTGTCGATCAGAGCCTTCAGTTGTGCGCCTGTCAAATGCAATGACGCATTGTCATAGTCATCTTCGTTTGTGTGGCTGTTCTCTCCGTTGGGATCCGCCATTGTAACTTGAATCTGTTACAGAAGATAACAAAATTTTTAATTTAGGAGATTATTATATGATTGTCTTTTATGACAATTTGTCAACCATGGTACAGAGACCATATTTGGTTAACTTATTATTTCAGTATATATTAGGATTTGAATATATCCTATTCCAACTATATAAATAGTATTGGCGGCATAAAGCCTAATCACGATGATGTTTTATAATATCGGCCGAGATTTCAGAGAATCAAAGGCATAGAGAGTTGAACCGTAGTTCTTTTATCTCTTTCTGACAGGGAGTCATAGACTACCACTGCCTTTTGTCTTTATAAGACAATTATTATGGCCCATAGGCACTACACCTCTAATGGATGTCTTAATATGGTTGGCCCGTAGGCACTACATCACTAATGGATGTTTTAATAATATTGGCCCGTAGGCAATACATCACTAATGGATGTTTTAATAATTTTGGCCCATAGGCACTGCATCACTAATGGATGTTTTAATAGTTCTGGCCCGTAGGCACTGCATCACTAATGGATGTTTTAATAGTTCTGGCCCGTAGGCACTGCATCACTAATGGATGTTTTAATAGTTCTGGCCCGTAGGCACTGCATCACTAACGGATGTTTTTATGATACTGGCCCGTAGGCATTGCATCACAAATGGATGTCTTTAATATTGATCACCTTCATTGGTGATTTAACCCACGATTTATAAATCATTTAGTTGGGTTTTGAAATCCTTAAAGGATTATTGTATAAGAATGACGTGCGTGATTTTTAACGAATCACATCTGCCATGAATGTTAACATGCGTACAGAGGTTAACAGGGAATCAGAATCTTTTCAGTTAGGTCGTACCATCTTGACTAGATCTTAAAAGACCCCAAGCTAGGTTTCACCTTTTAAGATTCTTTATTTAGGCAGATCAATATAAAAGGAATGGTTTTGATTTATTTTATATATATTAAAACAAAACTCATAACATACATTCCAAAATCTCAAATACAATTACTTATTGCCCTAAACGGGTCCTTCAAATAATACATACCTCCATAGAGGTTTTAAAATAGGTGACAAGTCCACGCAGGGACTAATATAAGACAGGTGTCCATGCAAGGACTAAAGATAAGTCCACGTAGGGACTGAGATACGATAAGTTGTCCACACAGGGACTTATTTTAAAGTAGAAATTACAGTAGTACAACTATTAAGGGCTAATGGTCACGTTTCTTCTTTTTGCCCTTTAGTAGGTTCGCCAAGCCCTTGAGAAATCCTCGGTGGCTTTTCTTTTCTTCCTCGAACTCTCTCTCCACACGATCTAGTCGATGGAGTATTTCTTCCTGTTCAGGAGGAGAAAATCGTGGTTGTGGCGCTTGATGCGGAACTGGAGGTCTGGGAGGTATTGGATACCCATGAGCTGAGTAGTCCGGTGGTCCCATGTTTCCATGTGCTCCGTCAGGGTAGCGCGCATTATATCTAGCCGACACCACATATGGGTCGCGCTCATAGCCGTAGTTGTATTGTGCTTGTGACGGTTCAAACGGGTTGTAAGCCGTTGGACCTGTGTAAGCTGGTATGGGTTGGTCATACCCAAATGGTGGCGAATTTCGTGCAGTAGGTGCGGAGTTCGCTTCTTGTATAGGACTTGAAGGTCCTTCTTCTTGTAGCGGCGGATAGTGGCTACTACTAGAATGTCGAGGAGTGCTGAAGTGGATACCCCCTCTTTCTCGTGTAGACATACGAGCATTTGTCCTCCTACGCCTCGGCGGATCAGGTATTACTGGTTGTGCCGGTGGCGGAGGTGGTGGCGTAACTGCCTTAAAGCGTGAATCCTCAGATGGATCCTGTGGATGCCTCGGTTGCGATGTCTGATGAGATGGTGTGTTGTACCACTCATGTCGGTCAAACAAGGCCATAAAGCTATCTGGGCCTTGATACTGCGGACCATGATATGAAGATCCATCAGATACTTCTATCGGATGCGTGGGCGTACCACGAGCTGGTTCAGTTGGATCCTCATCTTCCTCCATGGGATCTTCAGAAAAATGGTCTTGTGGCCCTAGTGGAACAAAACCTGAAGGTTCCTGTATGTAGTCAGCCGGATTAAACTGAGCTACGTAGTATGGACTAGGGTCGTCATAATTCCGGTGCGAAACCGAACGTTGTAGAGGTATGAAGGAAGGTTGTGGGTTGTTGGGATTATTTTCTGAATCTGGCCCAAAGGAGTGCCGGTAGGATGGCGTTGAGCTGTGCGAAGTGGAATGCCTCGCTGGTTCGTAAAGATCTCTTCGTCGCTGTGGCTCTTCGCTTCTTGTCATCGAAGGATGTCTTGTACCGGATGGTCCAGCTTCTTGATCGTGATGTGTCACGATTTCTCCTCGGCCTCTACGTCCCCTTCCTCTTCCTCGGAATATAACAGGTGGCATTTTCCTGCTCCAAAACTTATTAAAAATCAAATCGAAAATAAAGACAAAAGGAGTAATAACCCGAATTTGTCCTAAGTTCTTGTCTAGACTCAAGTATGTGCAATTGTGTCATTGAGATTAAACACATTAGGATAGTGTTTAATTCACTCAATGTTGGCTCTGATACCAACCTGTCACACCCCGATTTCCACGTGTCTCACCGGTGGGCCCGGTGGGGGGATTACCGTGACGATGTTGGCAACAATATAGTCAAACCACACAATTATATAATGCACAGCGGAAGCATAAGATAAATATATAAATTTCAACCTCTGATTGTAATATCAAAATGTATTACAGGGGTTGGATATATCCACAGTGGATCGTAAATAAAAGTTAAAGTATTGTTCCATTAGATACTGCAATCAAGCTTGCGAGGCTTATCCCGACGCTAGGGAGCTAATACCAGCCAATTACGTTTAGGTACCTGCACTTAATCTTTTTGGGGAAAATACGTCAGTTTACACTGGTAAATACATTCAACTGACACATTTGAAAATGTTTATTAAAATTGATTTGAATGCACAAGGCACAAATTCTTTTATAACTTGGGAAAATTCATAATCATCTTGTGAACGTTTTACATGTTCTTTTATGCGTTCAGTAGCCCGGGTCGTGCCGGGTTAAAGATTTATAGACACACCACGTTTGCGTAAAACCGTAGTACAGAAACCAACGGCTACGTCTTTTAGTTTTAATGTCGACACTTTATACCGGGTGTACGCCTACACCGGGATGTCGATGGTCGTGGCCATTTCGTAAAATGATGCCGAGGATATCCGGGACAACGGTCATTAAACCCCCCAAAGGCTTATAAGCAACAAAACTGTTTAAATGAGCCGATCATATTTAATCAATTAACCACCTAAGCGATGGAATTATATAATGCTCAATCAAGCGGTATTAATATACCGTAACCCAAGCCCATATAGGGGAAATAAGTCAAAAGTATTTACCTTTGCAAGTATTAATCCTTAATTTAGATCAAGTCACCGATAGCTTTTACTGGGGCTCCTAATCTGGAACGAAGGTTTTAATTAACCTCTTAGAATCCTAACGGGTCGTTATATTGGCCGTAGCCTAGACCGGTTGATTCCGATATTTAGATATGGTTAATTCGCACGAAAAGGCGAAAACCGAGAATGGAGTATGATTTGGACCCAACAAGTTCAGAGACTTGTTTTATATGGGTTTATAGTTCATACTCTGGATTTTGGGGTTCAAATAGTATACTTTGACCCATATCGGCTATTGCACGAAAACTAGTTCCGTGGGCCGTACCGTGTGCGCAAATAGGCGAAACGGTTAACCATAAGAGTCGTACGCTTATTTCCTAAGTCAATATGCCTTAAAGGTATTTTGGTATCAGTAGGATACCTTCCGTAATGCCCGTAACGAGTTTAAGTTTATATTATGCCCCGTAGGGGCTTTTCGGTCATTTTAAAGACTTTAAAAGGGATTTTCGAGTTCTACAAGAAATCTGAGTTTCCCGAACAGCTTATAAAGCTTAAAATACTTTATTTATTATTTAAAACCAGTAGCAACTGGAATCGGGTCAAAAGACCTTGTAGAACTCCCGTTTTGGCCAAAAAGGGCATATTCGGTATTTACCGAACCGTAGCCATAACCGCAGGTTATGAGCAAGGTAAAAATTATTAAAAATCTTTAAAATTCCCAAAATATTATTTTACCACAGTGGGTAAAAGTTTTGGTGCCGAAAACTTGGGTTAGATGAGCGTTATGCTAATTGCGCCGTTAATTACAAAACTTTCTTAAAAGTGCGCCTTTTAGCATAACTCTCATTCTAGACCTCGGATTGACGTGAAACTTTGAGGACATGCTTATAATTTAACAAGCAAGGTTTTGGTCCGTTCACGTGTCCGAAATACTCGTTTTAATTTTAAAAGGCCGTTACGGTAAATTTTTAGGCGAATGACGGAATTGCGTAAAAGACTCGGGTAACTCATGAACCGACCACAGAGGCTTATACCAACATGTGACCTGGTCCTAAGAGAGTCCTAAGGTATATTTATACCTCACTAAAACGGGTCAGAACTGAAGTCAAAGCAAAAGTCAAACTTTTGCGATATTCGGCTCCGAACCGGTTCTATATAGTAAATGATCGATTCAAACGAGCGCAAACATGTTTATATACTTATTATCATGTTTTATGATTGTCAAAACAGGTTCCATAACATATACATTACAGATTATGCTTAAATCGCTAAAATAGCTTTCTGTTGACTTTTTAACCGCACGTTTGACTCGATAATTGACATAGTTAGAGTGGTGATCAGGGGGAACCATTTTAGAGGTTTAATACCCACATAAATACCAACTCATAACCATTTTTGATTCGTCATAAGACTGAACCATTTGCAAGATATTGCAATGACAACCGTTAGTTACGACGGTTGCGTTTATGAGCTATAACTATGGAAATGCAAGACCAAATTGATTGTGAACGACTTACAGAAGTGTGTTCTTGTTTATAGAGCAGAAGAGAATGCTTGGGAGCACTTAGAATGATCAGAGAAGTGAGTTTTGATGTTGTGAATGTTATGAGCACAATGGTGCTATTTATAGCCAAGATCAAGGCCTAAAATCATTACACAACATGCTACTACTGATCATGATGATGGGTAGATGTCCCCTGAGTGATATGGGTCAATTGTAGGGTGCCCATGCCTCTTTGATTAAGGTTTGATCGTTCAAATGGTCCAAAAGCCAAGTAGTTACTACAATTCTGCATCTGGGCACTTTACGCGGCCCGCATGGACATTCCATGCTTCTTTTACGCGGGTCGCCTAAAGTTCATATAACAGACGCGTTATTTAAGAGGCTCGCGGCCCGCCTCAACTAATGCTTAAACTTCACGCGGGTCGCCTAAGGTTAAGATTTCAGGATTTTAAATCTTTTTGTAATGATTACTGAATCTGGCCATTAATAACGAAATCTTTCGTAATGATTCACCTGACCTTTCGGTTTTGAAGGGGTAACTTTGCGGTTTGGCCCTCGGTTATTTACCGATAGGGGCCTCGTGTTAATTACCCGCATTATTAAGTCCCCGGTTTATTTATTAATTATTTTGGAAAGCCTTATCTTTCACTGTTGACGCTTTTAACCCTTCTTCTACGAACTCGATCGTAACTTCCTCGTTTCATATCGAAACTTCGCGAAATTTATATATATTATTTTAGTGAGGGTATAATACCGTTACAAAGTCTTTGGAACGTTAAAGGGTCACTCAGAGGTATTATTAAACATGTTGACACAGTTAACCCCTGTAGTTTGTAATCTCTCACTTTCTTCCGCGTTTTATTTTTGTACGATCTATAATTTATTCGTTTGAAGGTTTAAGCATTATTTAGGGATACTATACAATATATTTACCCTTGTTGACATTTATAACCCTCGAATTTATATATACTTTCAAGGTTTGTCAAAATTAGCCCTTTATTTATTATAGATGCCACGTGTAAACAAATGACACGTGTTAACACATCATTGGACACAAAATTTCGAGGTGTTACAGCTGG
Organism: Helianthus annuus; assembly: GCF_002127325.2. Lineage (NCBI taxonomy): Eukaryota > Viridiplantae > Streptophyta > Magnoliopsida > Asterales > Asteraceae > Helianthus > Helianthus annuus. Next base: position 85,767,161 of record NC_035445.2, on the reverse strand, counting down.
ACACGGCCCCGTGCCCGCCTGACACTCTCTCTCTTCATTAATTGTAATTGCGAATTACAATTAATGCGCCTGCTGTACTTTCACCACGCCCCCGTGCTCGCTGGACACGGCCCCGTGGTGGGCAATGGAAGCTTCTATTGGTTTGTCTTTTCTGCTGCTTCCTGGGCACGCCCCCGTGTTCGCTGGACACGGGGCGTGTTCAGACTCTGTTTCTTCCTTTTTGCTTTGGGAGGTGCCGTTGAGGGTCCGGGTAGTCTACTTTTGTTCCTTTTCTTGTATTTATGGTAGAATTAGTGGTCTTTTTGCTTCTTTTGTGATTTTGAGCTCATTTCATCCTGAAAATACAAAAGGAAGACAAAAACACTCTTTTTCCAACATTAGTACTAAAAAAGGGTTAGTTTTATGCCTTAATTGATGTGTTTTATATGTTGCATTTTACACACATCAATTCTAGTGTGAGAAACAATAAATCTTACATTTATAACATTTTAATTTACTTTTTAGGTTTTTAGGATTGAAAAAATGAGTGATTCATTTTGTTCTGCGTGTTCTCGCAATATTTAGTGTTCTGCATAGAACCTTCCCCCATATATACATATAGGATTAGGTTCAAACGTGAACAAAATCCCAAGAGTGAACTGCGTGAACTGATCTGGGCCTTGATTTTTATGATCTTGAGATTAAAGTGAGTGGCATGATGGTAATTATTTGGTTAATTTTTTTTCATTTAATTAAATACAAAAAGGGTATATGTGTAATTTCAATCTTAAATTGATTGCATAAATCTCTCACAAATCAAGTAATCAATTATCTTCTTAAATTGATTGCATAAATCTCTCACAAATCAAATCAAGGATTAGGAAAGATGTAACGTAATTCAATTATTAAATTAATTATTTGTTTAAATGCGATGTACACATGTGTATTCTGATTTTGCCCTCTTTTTAATGCGATGTACACATGTGTATATCGTCTGTTTTTGTGATATCTCAGAATTTTTTTTTATTGAATGTTGATGTACACCTGTGAATTATTGTATACATATGTAAGATGCTGAGTACCCATGTGTACTGTTCTATTTATATACAAGTACACATGTGTATACCGTTGAAATATGAAGGTTACGTGGATCTTAAAATTCAAAATTTGAATTCTGGTAATGAAATCTGAAATAAAAATTAAAACTGAAATCTGGTGATTTGTTGTTTGTTTTGATAATTATCTTATTAATAAATAAACATAATATGGATTTCCTAATTTAAATTCATTATCCATATTATGTTTATTTATTAATAAGATAATTATCAAAACAAACAACAAATCACCAGATTTCAGTTTTAATTTTTATTTCAGATTTCATTACCAGAATTCAAATTTTGAATTTTAAGATCCACGTAACCTTCATATTTCAACGGTATACACATGTGTACTTGTATATAAATAGAACAGTACACATGGGTACTCAGCATCTTTACATATGTGTACAATAATTCACAGGTGTACATCAACATTCAATAAAAAAAATTCTGAGATATCACAAAAACAGACGATATACACATGTGTACATCGCATTAAAAAGAGGGCAAAATCAGAATACACATGTGTACATCGCATTTAAACAAATAATTAATTTAATAATTGAATTACGTTACATCTTTCCTAATCCTTGATTTGATTTGTGAGAGATTTATGCAATCAATTTAAGAAGATAATTGATTACTTGATTTGTGAGAGATTTATGCAATCAATTTAAGATTGAAATTACACATATACCCTTTTTGTATTTAATTAAATGAAAAAAATTAACCAAATAATTACCATCATGCCACTCACTTTAATCTCAAGATCATAAAAATCAAGGGTCCAGATCAGTTCACGCAGTTCACTCTTGGGATTTTGTTCATGTTTGAACCTAATCCTATATATATATATAATATATATATATATATATATATATATATAGGGTAGGGATATGGTAAAAAGTGTCTAAAATGTAAGAAGGGTAAGAAGTGTTTTAAACAATTGGATATTTGATCTAATGGTTGTGATCAATAGGGTATAAAAATGTAAATTATGTTTTAATTAGAGGGACCTTATGTAAAATTAAAGGGCAATAGTGTCTTTTTCAATGTTTGAAATATGGTAACCATATCATACATGACCAAAAAACTCCTATATTTACTCATTTTTCCTTAAATATAGGAATTAATGATTCACCTTAATTATAGGAGGTCTTTGGTTGCATATTTCGTCATACATTATAATAACGAGAACTGTAATCAGATTCATGGCATGGTGTTTTAAAACAACTGGATAAATTGACTATGATTCAAGTCATGGTATTTTATCTGGAGACATTGTTCATGGCGTGGTGTTTTAAACATCTATGATTCAAGTCATGGTGTTTTATCTGGAGACATTGTTCATGGCGTGGTGTTTTAAACATCTATGATTCAAGTCATGGTGTTTTATCAAATACACAACATTCCCAGAACATCTATGATTCAAGTCATGGTGTTTTATCAATACAAAATATTCCCAGATTTTAAAACACCATGACTATGATTCAAGTCATGGTGTTTTATCTGGAATCCAAAAAACATTGTAAATCATCAAATAAACAGACGATTCAAGTCATGGTGTTTTATCTGGAATTTGAGTCAGATAAAACACCATGACTTGAATGATAGTCAATGTCTCCAGATGTTTAAAACACCACGCCATGAACAATGTCTCCGGATGTTTAAAACACCACGCCATGAACAATGTCTCCTGATAAAACACCATGACTTGAATCATAGTCAGTGTCTCCAGATGTTTAAAACCCCACGTCATGAACAATATATGATTAAAAGATGTTGCGATTAAAAGATGATGAAGAAGATAAAAGAATCAGATGTATAATGTTTCCTAAAATTTCTCCTAATTCAAAATTCGATTCATCCCTATAAAAACTCATCGCAAGTTTTTTTTTTTTTTTTTTTTTTGGCAGTTATCTTTGAAATCAATTAAATGATAAGAAAGTCAAATTACTAATATACCCTTTTGAATTAATTAGGATAAAGGACACTTGTCACTCCCAAATTATTTCTCACACTTCTTACAAAAGTCCCACTTTATACAGGATCCTCTACCTATATATATATATACACACACACACACACACATACATATAACTTCTAAACTTGGCCAAAGTACGAAATTCCCCCATAACTCCATAAGTGATAGTTTATTATTCATAATATTATCAAACCTTCTGACAAATGGTTCATACTACTTATTCCAAATTTTTACGTAACTTAAATCGCTACCTGTAACCAGATTATCTTCTAAATTTTGGTGTTTTGACATATTGATAGTTAATTAATTTTGCAGATTATTATATTATATGTTGAATATAATTATTTGTAGTAGTTTTGAAAATGAAAGTGAAATAATTTATTGTTTATGGTGAATTTGAATTAAATTGAATTTATTCAATTTCGATTCGAATTCGAGTTTCAAATACTAATCGAATCGAATACAGATTCATGTAGAAAAAGAGTAAACTTCTATTGTGCTCCCTGTGGTTTGGTGGTTTTAACGCTTTTGCCCTAAACCTTTAAAAACATACATTTTACTCCCTGACCTTTCTAACTTATCCCTATTTTGCTCCCCGCCTTTAATCCCGTCTAAAATGTATGTTACAAGTAAGGGTATGTTGGTAATTTTATAGATAAGTATTTTAATAATTATTATATATATCAATTAACCTGAGCACACCATGAACATCTCTGCCTTCTCCCCCCATCTTCTCTCTGCTCTCTCACACCTCCGGTCGCCGGAGGAGGGATTCCGGCGCCGGTATACCCGGTCAGGCGACACGCACATACCACCAACACTCTTCTCCTTCCTATGACACCCCCATCCCCTTCGTTTTCTCTCTCTCGCACACTGTTTTCGGCCGGAGAGCGGCGGAGCCGACGGTGCTCCGGCAACGGCGTAGCGGCGATGGTGGATTTGACGGTGGTTCAGTGATGAACACCCTTTAAATCGACCCTTCTGAACCTATTTCCGGCGCCTGCTTTCCGATTGGAGCAATGGGGGTGTATTCTTTTTGACGTTGATGGCCGTGGTTCACAGGAGCTTCACTCCGGTGGTGACTGACGAACGACGGCAGTGCTAAATCCGCTGGAATCAACCACGGCAGCCATGATCTTCGAACTTTCTCACCCCGGTAAGCTCCTAAAACCCATCTCTTTCATCTCCTGTTCGAGCTCTGCAAACCCTAGCTGGAGATGTTTATGTTGTTTAATCCTTCTGTAACCTCTTCCATCTTCTTCGATCGGTTCGAGCTCTTCAAACCCTAGCTCCCGATGTTGTGTGTGCGGATGGTAGTGCTGGTAGTGGTGATGACTGGTGGTTGTTCCAAAAAGGGGGAAAGAGAGAGATACACAGTGAGAGTGAGAGTGAGAGGAGGATGATGAAGTTAAGAATTTTTTTTAATGATTATAATTATAAACAATTAAATTCTTTTTGTAAAGTTACTAAAACACCCTTCTCATTAAATGTAAAATTACCAAATTGTCCTTATTTTTAACAAACATTTTGGATGGCGTTAGGGGCGGGGAGTGAAATAGAGATAAGCTTCATAGATCAGGGAGTAAAATGTCCGTTTTTAAAGGTTTGGGGCAACAACGTTAAAACCACCAAAACACAGGGAGCAAAACGGAAGTTTACTAAAAAAATTTGAAAAATTCGATTCGAATAATTCAAAAATTCATTATTCGATTCGATAAAAGCCCCAAGTCTCCACACACTCACAACTCACTTATGTGTTGAACTCTCAAATATGGAGGAGAAAGCAACTATACGTGCAAAAGAATATATATGAAGAAAGCTTATTCTTTCAATAATCAAAAGAGGGTGTACTATATTCAGTAAACAAAATGGCTTTAAATAGTCTACATGAAGCAACATAAATAAACAAAAACCATCTAAAAATTAGACACTAAACCATATAACTCGGTCAAACATACTGACCCATGGGTCAGTATGTTTGACCGAGTGTCCGGTGTGACCCGCAAACTAACCCGCGAACAACCGATTAACCCAACAAGAGTGACAAGAGACCATTTTTCGGAATAATCCCAGTTAATTTATTTGATGTCAACCGGAGTATCTTCTAGTCTGATTTTAAGGATCTTTTAGCTTAACCTTGTGATAATGGCGTAGCTTTGTAGGGGCGGGAGGGGGCGGCCGACCCCCCGAACTTTTCCCTCGTTAGTGGAGAGTATATAGTTTTCGTATAGAAATTTTTTGGTAAATACGTTTTTGACCCCCCCCCCCCCGGCGGTTTTATAGAAACTTTTGATACATACATTTTCGACCCACCGGTCGAAATCTCAAGCTTCACCACTGCTTGTGATCCAGTCAAGAATCATTTGACATATAACATAGTTCGGCATGTTGTCCGACACTAGGATCTTCCATCGAGTTTGTCCAGCATAATCGTTGGCTAGTCGGGTGATACTGGCGATTTGACATTGCACTAATTCTCTGATGTAGTATGATACATAATACGTACCCTATCCTTGTTAAAGTCTTAATTATAGACATGGTGTAAAAAGTTATGCCGGACTTAAATATCGTTCATTTGGCATATAAGTCAGACCTTTTGATACTTATGATCATTTTCATTGCGTCCGGTTAACGGTGGTATAATGTCGTGTGAGGTCAATCATTTTGGATGCACAAAGCAAATACACATGCATATATTCTAGAGTAAATTATATCTTTTTTTTTTTTTTTATCAAAATGCAATTCAATTATATCTATAATATTACATTTTTATAGACATCATAGAACCGTGGAACGTATAATAACTGCGAATAAGAATTGTTACCTTTGGCTTTGAGAGTTGTATATGTAATAAACTTTTGACAAGAAATTAATAAGCACCGTGTAGTCGTCTGACATCGCAAACACTAGCTGGCCGTACCTTTTATTTATTTCGGCTGAGGTACCTTTTATTTATAATGTGCCAGGCCAAACACAAACGCTATATGTCTGTTGTTGGCCTGGTTATAGACACACCAAAACTCACCTAATACGGATTTTTGTTTGTTGCGAAAACTAACTTCATTAATGGCAAAATTTACATTAAGTAAGAAGCAAATAAACTTGATCCTAAGGCTATGCGGTATGGGTCTGTCCCCCCTCCCGTTCCCACCCGGCGACGCCAGCAACACCAAACCCCCCCCCCCCCGTCCCCGTCCTTTCCGTCGATTCTTAGACGTTGGCGACGGAACATTTTGTGGGGCCCAAGACCAAAAGTAGCCGTTATTATAAAAAAAATTAATTTCTAATTTAATTTATTTTTTCAAACGGTAAAATTTCAAAAAAACACCCAATTCACTCCCACTTTTATAAATACTCACCTCTTTTACACATTTTTTCACAACTTTTCACCCACTACAATCTCATATCTCTCTCACATTTTATAACACCTCTTCCCTTTTTATAAAAACTCATCTATTTTTATACCATTTTTTACCCACTACCACCCCATCTACCTCTAAAAAATTATCATGGCTTCACCTTCTTCCATTTCTTCAATTTCTTCCATTCTTCATCATCTTTGTCTACGTGGTATTCTTCGACTTTGAAAGAGGATGCTATTATGCATAACATGGTTATGAACGCGGCTCAGGTCATCATGGCGGGTGATGAAGCGTCGGCAAAAAGGCTAACTAGACGAGCAAAATTAAACCGAGACCAAGAAGGTATTTTAGTATTTTTTTTCCTTATGTTTTATATAGATTTTAAAATGTATTTTATAATTAATTTCATTTATGTTTCGTTTTAAATTTATAGCCGCCCACGTTAAACTAGTAGCCGATTATTTTGCCGACGAACCCGTGTACCCAGCCGAGATTTTTCGACGTCGGTTCCACATGAGTCGTCCACTGTTTTTACGTATTGCAGGCGACATGGCCCAGTCTGATCCGTTTTATACTGCGAAACGGCGCTAGGGGGCAAAGGGGTTTCAGTAATTTACAAAAATGTACGTCGGCCATTCGCCAACTGGCATATGGTTTCGCACCCGATGCATTAGACGAGTATATAAGGATGTCTGAAAGAACCGCACGTCTATGTTTGCACAAGTTTTGTGAATGGGTTGTCAAATTGTATAGCAAGCGATACCTGCGGAAGCCGAACGCAAACGACGTTCAAAAGTTATATCAAGCACATGAACAGAGACATGGTTTCCCAGGAATGCTCGGGAGCATTGATTGCATGCACTGGCCGTGGCAGAACTGCCCAGTTGCCTGGCAAGGTCAATATACTAGGGGAGATCATGGACATCCGACTATTATTCTAGAGGCTGTTGCGTCACAGGATCTTTAGATCTGGCATGCTTTTTTTGGTCTACCTGGTTCGCTCAACGACCTTAACATCATATACCAGTCATAGATATTTGAGGATGTAGTGGCAGGTACAGGTCTAGACACAAGCTTTACGGTTTCGGGGGTGGAATACAGGCGAGGTTACTACCTAGCCGATGGGATATACCGAACGTACTCGACAATTGTTAAAACTATTCCGTATTCGACTGACGACAAAAGAAAAAAGTTTGCGAAGTTTCAAGAGGGTGCGAGGAAAGATATTGAACGGGCTTTTGGTGTTCTACAAAAAAAATGGCAAATCATTGAACATCCAACACGTTCGGCTACACCAAAGCGGTTACGAAACATTATGTACGCTTGTATCATCCTTCATAACATGGACATTGAAGACGAAGGTAGAGCGATATGCGAGTACGATGAAAACGCGTCTACTGGAAATTCTGTTCCAGTTAGTGGGCAACAACAAGATTTGAACATGTTCGCTCTACGTAACGAATACACACATCATAACCTACAAGCGAACTTGGTGGAGTACATTTGGAACAACGTTCAAAACGAACCCGACAACGACATGGAAGACGAAGACTAGTAGCTTATTTTAATATATTAGGATTTAAGTTTATGTTTTTTTTTAAGTTTATTTTTTTAAGCTTATGTTTTTTTTTTAAGTTTATGTAATCTTTTTTAATATTAATGAAAATATTTTGTTAGTTTTTTTGTTAAATGTTAAAAAAAGTAGAAGATTAAAAAAATTAAAAAAACATAAAAATGGTGGGGAGGACTATGACTAGGACCATCCTCCCATACTCTCCACTTTTGGGGGATGGACCATCCTTGGGAGGACTCTGACGTGACGCCTACGTGGCGGATAGTCCTCCAAGGATGGGATGTCACCATACCCTCTAGCCTAAAGCTAAGGAGGAAACCCGAGTACTCTCCTACTTACACGGTCACCACACTGACCCACTCACACATTAATAACTAATCTATATCTATATCTATAATCTATAATCTATAATCTATAATACTATATAAAGGATCTCCCATGTACAAATTGGTAATTTACTTCATAATTTTAAGATGTCAGACAAAAAGTCATGGTTTCTTCCCTAATCATTTATCCCTTTCTCCCGATTTTGCCCCTATACAATGTCTAGCCACAAAGAAATCTTCAGTCGGCCAAACAAGAATGCAACCATTCATCACTGGAATTTTTATTACAAGGCAAGTCAAAAGTCCACAGTTATTGAATGGTACTAATGTGAGACCCTTCAAATTGAATGAAATCCTGTGCTCGCACTTCATTCGTTCTCTCAAATCCCCTAATGGAGTTCTGGTTGAGTGGAGTTCAAGAGGTGCCGGTGGGTAGCGCATCCGGTGTTGGATTTGTTTCTACGGCAAACAACGAACAGCAGTGGGGTGGGGTTCCGGTTAGTCGTACTTGACACGACGATGTGGCAATGGAAGATTTGGGATTTAGGGTTCATGAAGAAAAAGGTGAAATGATGCAGATGTAGATGAGACCCCGTTTGGATGAATTGAAATGCGTCTTCTTTGAATGAACACTCCAAGGTTAGTTTATTTTTTCTTTTTGTTTCAATTGTTAGGGTTTTAGGTGTCATTTGTTCATCAGTATTGGGCATGGTTAGTTTTTAATAGACATTATTTTGTCTCAAGTGTTTATATTTTAGGTTTCTCTATATATTGCAGTTGTACTATTGGAGTATTGGGGGGAGGGTACTATTGTAATTACAAATCTATCCAGTATTTGATTTCATTAGTTTACATATTGACTTTTTTTTTAATGATTTCAATTAGGTTTCATATTATTTTGAGAGGGTTTAGATGGATTTTTAGGGTGGATGAACAAATGGCCTTGGTTTGCGTCTTACCTATATATAAGTCTAAATGATTTCATATATGTTTCAATTTTTAAGTATGTTATAATAACTTTTGTTGATATATTATAATGCATATACCAAACATTGGGCATGTTATAATCTTTAATAGTTGTTGCTTTTACTCAGGTTGGTTTTGTTCAATTATTTGATTCCGGCTGTGTTCTTTCTTGGATTCTTATACTTTGGGTACACGAGTACTAAAAGGGAATTGATTTGGGAATTATAATGTTACGTGTGATTATTTTCAAATATACCAATTCTATAGCCTTAAGGGTCCATTTGATTTTCTTTTTGAAATTGCAGATCAGTTAGATCCAATTGTTAGTCTTGTGTTGTCATGGCAAAAGATGGAATTTGAATCATGGCCTGCTTTACTTGATGAAGTTCAAGCACAGTTTGACACTAATGTTGGCCAGGTATGATTTAGTTTAGTTAATAATGATTATATTATTATTTAACTATTGACTTTTTATATATGTGATTTGTAATGACTTATTCTCTTTAACAATGTTGCAGTTGTGGTTTCCATTGCACTCGGTTCTTCAAAAATGTTCTGTGGATGCTCACGACACAATGCAGAGGCATGTTTATAACATGTGATGTAACTAAAAAATTCTAGAAGTTGAACGTGTAAGGTTTTTAACATATTTACTTTTCTTGAAAGCATTGGTGAGTTCAAAAAGCGTCTTCAGCTTCTTTTTGCCTTCCATGGTCACATCAGCACCGAGATTTGTCAGAAATCTAATTCAAGGTTTGTCAATTCTCTTTATTTTATTTAGATCTTAAAATATAGTTTAATTATAAATTTCATGATCATATTTTATATCGTATTATGTCATGCAGTCTTGGCCATGAGGATAATGTGAAGATTTTGTGCAATACTTTTGGCTACTACATACAGTTCTTGCCGATGTTAGTTCTTTTCTATCGTATTAAATCAATATTTTTACACTGTTACATAAGAATTTGACAAAAAATCAATATTTTTTGTATTACAGTATTATGGAGCAATTAGCATCTAACAGAAAGAATATTGTGGAAGAATTGAAAGAAAAGTTGTGCAAATGGGAACGTAATGAGTGGTATATGACAATGGAGACTTCAAAGCGGACCCGTGAGAAATTTAAAAAGTTGATTCAGAAGTATACTGTGAGTAGCATTAATCCATATCTTATATCTTTAGAGTAGAAAAAAATACATCAGCAATTTGTTTCTTTTGTTGCCCCTTGGACCTTACATGTTTTAATGTCGTAGGATGTGCTGAAGCAACCTCTAATGTTTATTATCAATCAAGCAACTGGTCAAAGTGGATTAAAAACACTAGCAACTAATAATCGAACATTGTTTTGTAATTCTTTTGTGAAATATTAGCCAGTTCTGGATGTTGCTTGCCAAGTAATACATTTGGGAAACGAAAAGAGGTACCTACATATGTTGTCGAGCCCCTGCTATGTACTGGTCTCGATTTCATCTTATAAGTTGGTTGATTTGGGCTGCCTACTAATGTACCGACCCGTTTCAATTCGTACAGGTTCATATGGCCTTCCACTTGGAGAAATAAAGTGGATCTTGCACTGGAAGATATGCGAGCCACAGATTTCAAAAAGCCTAACTGCACATGTGTCCTATTGCATGAGGCAGAAGGTTATTTTCGTCTTTCTCCAATAAAAATGTTCAATTTTACATTATTTTTATCTAATGTTATCAACTTCGGTAAAATTTCGAGAAAATGTAGATATTATCCTGAAGTCCATAGATATTTTATTTTCAAGTGATGTGACAAAGGAAGAGTGGGACGAAATCCAATACACATTTAAAAAAATAAGCACAAATATTATTGATTGTGGTGAACTTTGGAAGGAAGAGAAAAAGAGTTTGCCAAAAAGACGGGCTCTAGCCGAACTACCAAAACTTCTCGACAGTTAGTGGATTAGCTAAGCATAGACCTGCATCCAATGAGGTACCAATATTACTGTCATCACCGCTGCAACGCGCGGGTTTAAAGCATTTCACATGTACACGAATGTAATTTCCATACAATTTTTTAAGACGTCAGCCCAAGAGTCATGCTTTGTTTCTCTAATTTTTCATCCCTTCTCCCAAATTTGCCCCCCAATTGAATGTCATCAAACCTAATTGATGAAAGAAACTGAAGAATATAACCCACCCATCATGACATCGATTATCCCTGTCCGACCCACCCAGTTTTCCACCAATATTATCTGTGGTCTAAATCATGCACATGCCCCACACAAATGTTTTAAACCATTTTTTGTTCAGGTACAATGATGCATTTTACCATACTTGGCTTCAAGTGTCTTGCCTGGGATTTGAAGTAGAAAGTCAATGGCATACATCGTTTATTATGTGCCTAAATTTTGCATAGTCAATTGTTTTTCTTATTATATATATTTTCTTCACATAAAAACCTTTAGTTTGTTCGTTTGTGGTTAAGGCTCAAATATGTTTTTTAGTTTCTAATTGTTTAATAGTTTTTTTAACTTGTCCTATATATATATCAAGGTGCTAGGAGTTTTTGTGATAGGCCTAAAATGTGCTCTTTGGAATTGTCCCAGGCCCGCACAAGGGTGGTGTTCTGATAGGCTCGTTCAAGGGTGGTTTCCTGACTATTGCAGTGGATTGCATGCTGCAACTGCTCAAAATGAAGTTCAATGTGGGATGACACTTGTCTTACGACCTAAAGGTATTGACTTGAAGGATTTTTTTGTTTTTTGCTGCTCTTAGTGCCAAATCACAGGGGAAAGATGTTGGTGTTACAGAATGTGAAGGGGGCGCTACTACTAAATTTCATGGAATGCACCTAGTTAGTTTGCTAGAGATGGTTGGGTCGAGTAATGGGTATTTTTTGCGCTGGTCAAGATGGGTTGAGTTGGGTTTGGGAATACCTGCAAATTTCGAAACAGAACAACTTAGGATGTTTTCTTTTTGTCCTAGGGTAACTTTTGACTTATTTTTGTCACTGTTGGAAGCCAAATAAAGGGTCTTGGCGATCTGATCTTGGAGTTCAGGGGATTAGCATTGCAATAGGAAAGTTGCATTTATATGTTGCTGCAACTAGAATAAGCCCCCAAGAGAGTAATCTTTCTACATTAAAAATCCCTATATTTTTTTGTAATGCGGGAGCGGATTAAAGAAGGGATTTATACAATATAAAACGAGTATAACAGTGTAAATTGACGGCTCCGCCGCAACGCGCGGGCTACCCACTAGTATTAATAATAATTAATAAAACTCTAATAAAACAAAATAATCAAAGAACCTAATTTGCAGCAAAAGCTCTCAAAGATTTCACGTCCAAAATTGCATGGTTAAAACCTTTTAACCCATGGACCATCTAATTTCTTGACCGCCAAGCTGCTGACCCGTTTGACCCGCCGACCCTTGACTCGTAAACAAACCTATTTAATAGAATCGATATATATCTTTAGAGATATATGTATTTTTAGTGATAAAATATTGTATTGAAATTAGAGATATCTCTTCCTAAAACTATGGAGAGGATTTGTATTATACATATTGTTTCAATGTAAATGAAGAGGCAACGACTATTCTCTTTCATGGTATCAAGTGCGGTATCGATCCTCCTGGCCTGAACCCTACCTCCGGCTCCTTCCCCTCTGTGCTTTCTTTTTTTTTCAGCCTTCATTCCCCTCCCTCTCCTCTTCGATAACACTATGGCCTCTCTTCACCCCCGCTGTCACCGTTAACAACATCCGCAACCTCATCCCTATCACCTTAGACATTGAATCCGGCCATTATACCTCCTGGTCGGAACTCTTTAAAATTCAGTGCACAGCTTTTCAAGTTTCTGACCATCTTAAGCCTCGTAATACAGCAACTTCTTCATCCGAAAAAGACAAGGAAAAGCCCTCGTACGGTGAATCATGGGAACGCCTTGATGCTATCGTGCTACAGTGGATATATGCCACAATCTCAACTGACCTCCTCCACACCATATTAAAACCAAACACTACAGCATATGATGCTTGGACAGCTCTGTCAAATTTGTTTCAAGATAATAAGGCCACTCGAACGATTGATCTCAACAATCGGTTTGCAACAACACGTCTAGATCAATTCACATCTGTGTCCTCATACTGTCAAGCAATGAAGGAAATTTTTGACCAGCTTACAAACGTCGGTTCGCCTATCACAGATGAACAACTAGTCCTGCAGATTCTCACTGGCCTAACGGAGCAATACGAGAGCGTTGCTCTTATTATTCAGCAGACAAAGCCCCTCCCGGATTTCTACGACACCAGATCTCGGCTGTGCATGGCTGAAACTCGTAAGATTAACCAGTCCAAACAAGCAGCCCAGATCGTTGGAACTGCCCTTTCTGCCACCTCAGAACGTGTTCCTCAGCGCCACCAGGATCATCGCAACGAGCAAACATTCAGTTCACCCGAAAACCGCGGTCGCGGACGGGGTAGGGGCCGCAGCCGTGGTCGTGGACGGTGCTATTCGACTCGGGGACGTGGTGGAAACTGGCCTTCATCCGGGACATCATCTCAGCAGCAGGCGGCTTATCCATGGGGTGCCCCATTTAATTATTGGGCCGCTCCACATCAGAATGTTAATTCACAGCAGTGGGCTCCATGGATGGTCCCCCCTTGTCCATATCCAACCGCACAGAAGCAACAGAATTCGGGCCAAGGCATACTCGGCCCACGACCAGCCCAATCATACGCTACAAGCCAGGCTGGTTCGTCTTATGCAGAAAATCTGACCCCTACGGACATCAACCAGGCCCTTTACAACATGTCCTTGAATCAACCGGACCAAAACTGGACTATGGACACAGGTGCGACTGATCATATGACTAAACATTCTAATAATTTCTCGTTGTTTTTTAATAATAGCATGTTTCGTCACATAGTAGTCGGTAATGGCAAAACCATCCCGGTTCGTGGACATGGCCACCAAATTTTACCGCCCCCTTTCCCACCCTTTAAACTAAATAATGTCCTTTACGCACCATCTTTAATCAAAAACTTGCTATCTGTACGCCGGTTCACTGCAGAAAATCAAGTTTCCATTGAATTTGACCCATTTGGTTTTCTTGTGAAGGATCTCAAGACCCGGACCCCTATCCTACGATGCAATAGTTCCAGTGATCTCTACACGCTGGATCCTACACAAGTCTCCAAGTTTACATCTCCTACCACTCTTGCTGCCGTCACTCAAGATACTTGGCATCAAAGACTCGGTCACCCGGGATCAAATTTATTACATTCTCTTAAACAATCTAAGTTTATTAATTGTAGTACTTTGAATTCTAAATTTTGTCAGTCATGCGTGTTTGGTAAACATATTAAACTTCCATTTATGAGTTCGGTTAATTTTACTTCTTTTCCTTTTGACATTGTTCACAGTGATCTATGGACCTCTCCCGTCTTAAGCGGTGGAGGTCACCGTTATTACATCTTATTTCTTGATGACTTTACCAATTTCTTATGGGCGTACCCTATTAGTAATAAATCACAGGTGTTCTCCATATTCACAACCTTTTCCAATCTTATTAACACACAATTTGAACGGAAAATTAAGCAATTTCAGTGTGACAATGGAAAGGAGTATGCTAATTCTCAATTTCAATTTTTTTGCAAACAACACGGCATGCACTTTCGTTTTTCTTGCCCACGTACATCCTCCCAAAATGGTAAAGCCAAACATAAAATACGAACCATAAACAATGTCATTCGCACTATTCTTGCACATTCGTCCGTACCAAACACTTATTGGCATCATGCCCTTGAAGTTGCCACATATATCCTAAACATTCTTCCTAGCAAGCTTCTACAACACCAATCCCCTACTGAACGTCTATACCTCTCTCGTCCTTCGTATGACCATCTTCGAGTCTTTGGTTGCCTATGCTACCCGTTACTCCCCTACACCACAATTAACAAACTTGAACATCGTTCAATGCCTTGTGTCTTTCTCGGGTATCCTCCCAATCACAGAGGGTACAAATGTCTTGACCTTACTACAAAGAAAATTATTATTAATCGCCATGTCATTTTTGATGAAACCACTTTTCCGTTCGCTAATCACCCAAAGCCGTCTCTAAACTCGTATGATTTTTTAAGTGATTCTCTAAACCCATCTTTTTGGTCACACATACAGTCTTCTCCTTCTTCCAATGTTCCTCCTCCAAACATTCTTCCTCATGTTACCACATCTCATGACACAAACTCACCCCCTTCTCCTTCCACACCTCACGGCCCAGACCCACCCCATTCCCCAACACCAACAACGGCCCAACCAACCCTTCTAATACCCACAACCCAATATCAAGCCCATCATCACCTCAACCATCGTTTCCAGCCCAAACCCCACCTTTATTCACCCGCACCTACTCCCGTTGGCCCAAACCTTCCAACATACCTCAAAATCAAATACCTACTGTTCAACCAAATATTCCTCATCCCCCACCTCCTCCTACTCAAACCCGTACCATACGCACTCGGTTTATGGACGGGATTTCAAAGCCTAAACAACCGTTCAATCTTCACACCACTGTCATCACTCCCCTACCCAAAACACCCAAAGAGGCCTTGTCCACACCGGATTGGTATAATGCTATGACTACTGAAATTAATGCTCTTATTAAAAACCAAACATGGGAATTAGTCCAACGCACACCGGACATGAATGTCATCCGCAGTATGTGGTTATTTCGACATAAATTCAGATCTGATGGCACCTTGGAAAGGTTGCTCGTTTGGTATGTGATGGGAGTACTTGATGTGCTAAAAATGGGTTAATTAAAACTAACTAAATTACCCTAATTCTCGACTCTCTAAGTTTTAAATTTATAAAACTAAGACTCTCTAAACCCTAAACCACACAACCGGCAAGTGTACCGATCGGTGTAGTATAGCCTAAGGAAGTCCGAGTATCGAACCCAAGAGACTCTACTGATTACGCTAATGACTCTATCTAGACTTAGACTGACACGACTTAACTAATTGTTTATTTGGATGGGGGGGGGGGTTTCTAAAAGTCCTAAATAAAATATAAAAATAATATTAAATAAATAGACGAACTAAACACGAACTCGAACGAAGACTGAACTCAAGGATGATGAAGGAACTACCTAGGCTAGACGCAAGCTAAACTCAGAATGGATTTCTATTCGATGATTTTGTGGTGTGGAACCGGGATCTTTAAATGCTAAACCTATTAAGACACCACTAAGCCCCTCAAACACTCTCAAAGGCGATTCTTGTGGCACTACCTAGACTGTTACGCTCACCGGCTTTCTAGATTTCTAGTCCGTCCTCTAGTTTCTTGAAAGTGCCTATGTAAGACGCTCTACTTTGCCGCGCGAACGTCTAAAGCAGCTATGGGTTTAATCTTGGTTTAATAGACAATTGAATGTTAAGTCCTTATAACTAAACCGAGACCTATTAATATCCTCGAGCCTTTCCGCGACGAGTCTAGCAGCACACTTGATTTTATTAAATTACCGAATATTGTTTCTAAGGTTACTTACGCGTTTTCACCCTAAAGGATTAATGACCTATTACGTGATATAGACACTCACCTAAATCAAGAACCCTAATCCGACTCTATTATGTGATAAAGACCGTCACCAAGAATCGAATGAAGCAATAAACAATAATCAAACAATCACAAGCACGCATACGCACCAAGTTAAAATACCATAGCGTTTACAATACAAGAAAGATCCACAACCACAACAAAAATCAAATAAAAATCCAAACTTTATTAAACTATTGTCATCACCTAGGTAGTTTATAAAATTTAGCCGACAATCATGGTCTTAAAAATAATAAAACTCGGTCTCAAACAAGAATTCATCGAATAAAAACAAAGAAACTAGAAAATAAGAGAAACTGAGTAGCAAAACCCGTTAATCCCTTGCTCTCCAAGCTTCCCGCTTGATGCCGATGATTCCCGCAAAACAAGCTTTAAATTTCGTCCCTGAGTATCTTCGTTCCTTCTGTGATCGTCCAATTCGTGCGTCTCTTCTCCTGCCCTCGTTCGTCTGATGCTTCTCTTCCTAAAGTCGGCTCCTCCTCAAAATAGGTCACCTCCAAAAAATATATATTTTCTTCTTTGCTTGCTGCCAAAGTTTTTGATTTGTTGTTGCTGCCGCCCCTAAAGAAACGAATAATGGGCCTGCCCCAATTAATGTTTGCCTTTTTAATAATTGCAGTTACTTCCTAATTGCCCCTAAAAGAAATAATATTCACTTTTAATTTTAATAATGTCTACTGTCGATGAATGTTATATATTGGGCCTCTCCTCATTCACGTGATTAACAGCCGCCAAAAAGTAAATCCATGGCCCATTCCCTCTAATTATTATATGCAGCTTTTTATTGCTAGAGATAGCGGGTTCGGCCCAATCACTGAAAATAGCGGTGATTTTAATTCGGTCACTGGCATCCTACTCTACTCAACTGGCTGGTCATTTCCATATTACTCGTTTTTGCTTCATTCGCACCAGGACCTGCCAAAACACAAAATCATATAATACAATACTAAAACTAAATAAAAACAAATAAAATCTATACAATAATTATACAATTTACACAGGACAAATATGTGTATTTTACCCACATCAAATATCCCCACACTTAACCTTTTTTCGTCCCCGAAAAAGAATTATGCAAACGGAATCATAGTCGGAATAATTATTCGGGACAAAAACTTATATTTCTTATTAAAAACTGAAACTTGTGTTAGCCGCGATTGCAAGTATTTTGATCCTCTTAAACCCAAACCCGGTTCCAAGCCCTTATCATGCAATTTAAGTTCAAGTACGGTAATATCCCCACACTTAACCTTTTTTCGTCCCCGAAAAAGAATTATGCAAACGGAATCATAGTCGGAATAATTATTCGGGACAAAAACTTATATTTCTTATTAAAAACTGAAACTTGTGTTAGCCGCGATTGCAAGTATTTTGATCCTCTTAAACCCAAACCCGGTTCCAAGCCCTTATCATGCAATTTAAGTTCAAGTACGGTCAATCTACCTAGGGTCTCACACTAAAAATCGCAGGTCCATCTACTCCCATCTCAAACTTATAGGACAAAAGGAACGATCACTGGACCAATTCCCAACCGTCTTATATCAAAACCAGGAGAGTTTACAATCAGATTTTTTTCTTTTTCTTTTTCTTTTTTTCATCGTGAGTCTAGACGGTGCTTTCCCAAAACAAGAGTCAGTCCGGCTGTAGAGTCGCTATCCCCAACCACAGACTACTTAGTTTCGGTATTTTTTATTTTTTTTTTCTTTTCTGCTTTGCACGGTCGATTTCACACACCCTAGCGGTAATCCGGCTGTAGAGTCGCTATCCCCAACCCAGACTACATAGGAATGGCTACTTTCATTTAGTTTCTAGCTCACTTTTTATTTTTTTTATTTTTTTTCATGATCACAAACTCTAACGGTTTTAACTTATAACGGTGCCCTTATGTTATTTTTGGCGGTTTCAATTTCCCCACTTTTCCTAGATGAGAACCCACTAGTAGACCGACATTAGGTATATTAAGATCAAAGGAACCTAGAACCGAACCAGACCTACCCGCATATCCCAAACTAGACACAAGCTCAATTAAATTATCTCATATTATTATTATTTGAACCCGAACAAAAACCCGACTTTTCTATCATTTTCCGTTTTTAATTTGCAAACTTCTTATTTCAAAGGACATTTTCTGATTTTTTAATTTTTTTTTTTTTTTGGATTTTTGAACTTTTTAATTTTTTTGTATTTTTCGATTTTTTATGACTCAAGACACTACTAACTAGACACTAAACGATAGTTCCCATCCCCACACTTAAACTCTACATTGCCCTCAATGTAAGATGGAAACCGACTCAAAAACTAAAAATAAATAAGAAATAAAAAAAACAAAGGGCATAAATGGAAAGGACTTAGCTGGTTTAATTCACGCGGATGCTCCAAAACTCTCGTCCAATCCAGCTCGATCGTATAGCATTTCATTCGCGATCGGCTTGACTCTAACTGGTATACTTGATAAATGCCTGATCTCTGATAAGCAGCTCCAAAATCACCCGAATGGAGATTGAGTACGGGTGGTACATATTCAAACCTGCATAAACAAAAACAAGCAATTCCAAAGCAATACCGACTCGACACAAACGACTGACTCAATATTACTAAATTAGACTCATGGTACACAATAAAAGACTCAATATACAAACTCTACAAATGATGCACAATTGTTCACGTACTTCATGGAGGATCATATAAGCGCAGCTCACCTCCATACCAACTCTTACGGGCTGCAGCACTATCACTCCTATCATTGCCCGTATCTCTCCAAACTCCCTCATATCTCTCACAATCTCTTAACTCGTCATCGGGCGATTTAAATCTAGATATTTCATATCTAAATCTATCCCCACACTGAGCCCTGCTTAGTGTCTCTATCCTAGATTCTAACCTCAATAACCTCTCCTCTATCTCCTCTACTCTCCTATCAGGTGGATCCCCACACTTGGGTTTTAACACCTTTTCTAGACTCGGCTCAGTCACCACCTCTTTCTCATCACTCTCAACCTTCTCATTCTCCTTCACTGAAGCGATCGCCTCAACTCCCTCACTCGACCCTCTCGCATGATTCACCTCGAAAACTACCGATTCGTCGCCCGCTCTAAGTGTAATTGTGCCTAAGAAGACATCTATAAGCGCTTTAGCGGTGTTCAAGAACGGGCGCCCTAAAATCAACGGCACTTTTTCATCAGCCTCCATATCTAGCACTACAAAATCCGCTGGAAAGACAAACCTGTCCACCTTCAGTAACAAATTCTCCACTATCCCACGAGGATACTTAACTGACTTATCCGCTAACGAGAGGGTCATACGAGTTGGCTTCAAATCACCAAGGCCTAGTTTTTCGTAAAATGAATATGGCATCAAATTAATACTAGCACCAAGGTCTGCCAACGCGTGGTTTTGAACATCACCACCAAACAAACACGGGATCGTGAATATGCCCGGATCAGTGAGTTTCTCAGGAAGTTTAGTCAAGATCACTGCAGAACAATCTCCATTCAATGGAGTACTAGAACACTCTATCCTATCCTTACGCTTGAGAAAATCCTTAAGGAACTTGGCGTATTTTGGCATGGATCTCAAAGCCTCTATGAACGGAAGATTCACCTTCAGCTGGGTGAACATCTCAAGAAATTTCTCGTATTCCCTAGAATATAACTGCTGCCTAGCACGGGCGGGAAACGGAAGACGGGAATAATCAATCACTGGCGGTGGCCTAGCCCTAACCGGCTGCTTCTCTAATTTCTTCTCAACCTGAGGCTCCTCGGTATGTGCGGTACTTGCTGGGTCTAGTCTATGTTGCACCTTACCTGGGGCCTCCATCTCTATCTCCTCATCTACCTCAGCGTCACTCTCTAACTTAACACTCTCTCTCGCGACTTCTCCTAAACTCATCCCACTACGAGTAGTGATGGCTTTCACAGAATGGTTAACCGGGTGAGTGGTACCTGAAAACTGACCAGAGGGGGACTCTCTCAACTGCCTAGCTATATCCCCTACTGACCTCTGAAGATCTAAAAGAGTAGACTCTTGATTTTTAAGCCGAAGTTCGTGGTTTCTATTCGTCTGCTCCTGATTTTTCATGAACGCCTGAGTCTGCGTCATCATCTGGGCGAACATCTCCTCCAACCTGTTCGTACTAACCTCATGAGTCTTTCCACTGCCTTGACTCTCCTGAGTCGTTCCTCCACTAGCAAACTGCCTACTCGAACCACTATACTGACCACTATGATATAAATCAGTCCCCCTACTTTGATACTGACTCGATGGAAAACCAGGGGGATCGCCAGAAGGGCGATATCCACTACTACTACCACTACCCTGCCAGCTGGAGTTAAAAAGATTATTATTATTACTAAATTGACCCCTAGACTGACCAGCTATGAACTCAACCTGCTCTAGAGTAAGAGTGGGACAATCGAGCGTGTCGTGACCTCCCCTACAGACCTCACACCTATCAACTCTCTTCTTAATCTCACTCAGCTCTCGCCTAATCTCTTCCCTCAACTCCTCTCTAACTCTCTCGATCATAGCAGCAGCTACCGATGGATCCAAGCTAACTTGGTTTACCCCTCGACCGGCCGGGGAGGTACGAACAGGAATGCAAATCCTACTGGTAGTGCTGTAATCCATGTTAGAATGGGCAAAACTTTGAAACAAATCGTTACACTCAGCTACTGTCTTCTTGCCCATAAGTTGCCCTCCTGCTGAAGTATCGAAACGAGCTCTAATCTCAGGAGTAAGACCATTGTAGAATTTTTCAACTAACGCCCAATCAGACAAACCATGCTGCGAACAACGGGAAAGAAGCGTCTGAAAACGCTCCCACGCCAAGTGGTACGGCTCATCAGGCTCCATGCGGAAGGAGTGGATCTGATCACGAAGGCGAGACGCCTTGGCTGGTGGAAAGTACTTGGCTAAGAAAGCATCGCGAAGACCTGCCCAAGTGGTGAAAGTGCCCGCTGGCTGTGAATCGAACCAGACGGCTGCGCGTCCAGCGAGTGAGAATGGAAAGATCTGAAGAAATCGAGCATCGAGGTTCACCCCCTCAATGGAGAAGGTGCTGCAAAGGCGAGTGATGCGATTGATGTGAGCGGGTGCATCCTCGTCGTCACGTCCGTAAAACTGGCATGAATTGGTGATGGCCGTCATGATGTAGGAAGGAATCCGCCAAGACCTATCATTCGGGATGTTCGGAAGGGTGATGGGGGAATTCGCACCGGTGAAACCAGCGGTCGCCTGCTCGTAAACTGTGCGATTCGCCATAATGAGTGGTGAAGAATTGGGTGGAGATGAAGAGGAAGAAGACTAACAACTGACTCGACAAACTAAAACAAAAGGAAACAAATAAATCTAGACTCCTACGACTCAACCAAACGAACAAATAGCACGTAGCACGTATAATGTCAAGCAAGTTCAAACAAAGTAATCAACGCAATCGCCAAGAGTCCCCGGCAACGGCGCCAAAAACTTGATGTGCTAAAAATGGGTTAATTAAAATTAACTAAATTACCCTAATTCTCGACTCTCTAAGTTTTAAATTTATAAAACTGAGACTCTCTAAACCCTAAACCACACAACCGGCAAGTGTACCGATCGGTGTAGTATAGCCTAAGGAAGTCCGAGTATCGAACCCAAGAGACTCTACTGATTACGCTAATGACTCTATCTAGACTTAGACTGACACGACCTAACTAATTGTTTATTTGGATGGGGGGGGGGTTTCTAAAAGTCCTAAATAAAATATAAAAATAATATTAAATAAATAGACAAACTAAACGCGAACTCGAACGAAGACTGAACTCAAGGATGATGAAGGAACTACCTAGGCTAGACGCAAGCTAAACTCAGAATGGATTTCTATTCGATGATTTTGTGGTGTGGAACCGGGATCTTTAAATGCTAAACCTATTAAGACACCACTAAGCCCCTCAAACACTCTCAAGGCGATTCTTGTGGCACTACCTAGACTGTTACGCTCACCGGCTTTCTAGATTTCTTTTCCGCCCTCTAGTTTCTTGAAAGTGCCTATGTAAGACGCTCTACTTTGCCGCGCGAACGTCTAAAGCAGCTATGGGTTTAATCTTGGTTTAATAGACAATTGAATGTTAAGTCCTTATAACTAAACCGAGACCTATTAATATCCTCGAGCCTTTCCGCGACGAGTCTAGCAGCACACTTGATTTTATTAAATTACCGAATATTGTTTCTAAGGTTACTTACGCGTTTTCACCCTAAAGGATTAATGACCTATTACGTGATATAGACACTCACCTAAATCAAGAACCCTAATCCGACTCTATTATGTGATAAAGACCGTCACCAAGAATCGAATGAAGCAATAAACAATAATCAAACAATCACAAGCACGCATACGCACCAAGTTAAAATACCATAGCGTTTACAATACAAGAAAGATCCACAACCACAACAAAAATCAAATAAAAATCCAAACTTTATTAAACTATTGTCATCACCTAGGTAGTTTATAAAATTTAGCCGACAATCATGGTCTTAAAAATAATAAAACTCGGTCTCAAACAAGAATTCATCGAATAAAAACAAAGAAACTAGAAAATAAGAGAAACTGAGTAGCAAAACCCGTTAATCCCTTGCTCTCCAAGCTTCCCGCTTGATGCCGATGATTCCCGCAAAACAAGCTTTAAATTTCGTCCCTGAGTATCTTCGTTCCTTCTGTGATCGTCCAATTCGTGCGTCTCTTCTCCTGCCCTCGTTCGTCTGATGCTTCTCTTCCTAAAGTCGGCTCCTCCTCAAAATAGGTCACCTCCAAAAAATATATATTTTCTTCTTTGCTTGCTGCCAAAGTTTTTGATTTGTTGTTGCTGCCGCCCCTAAAGAAACGAATAATGGGCCTGCCCCAATTAATGTTTGCCTTTTTAATAATTGCAGTTACTTCCTAATTGCCCCTAAAAGAAATAATATTCACTTTTAATTTTAATAATGTCTACTGTCGATGAATGTTATATATTGGGCCTCTCCTCATTCACGTGATTAACAGCCGCCAAAAAGTAAATCCATGGCCCATTCCCTCTAATTATTATATGCAGCTTTTTATTGCTAGAGATAGCGGGTTCGGCCCAATCACTGAAAATAGCGGTGATTTTAATTCGGTCACTGGCATCCTACTCTACTCAACTGGCTGGTCATTTCCATATTACTCGTTTTTGCTTCATTCGCACCAGGACCTGCCAAAACACAAAATCATATAATACAATACTAAAACTAAATAAAAACAAATAAAATCTATACAATAATTATACAATTTACACAGGACAAATATGTGTATTTTACCCACATCAAATATCCCCACACTTAACCTTTTTTCGTCCCCGAAAAAGAATTATGCAAACGGAATCATAGTCGGAATAATTATTCGGGACAAAAACTTATATTTCTTATTAAAAACTGAAACTTGTGTTAGCCGCGATTGCAAGTATTTTGATCCTCTTAAACCCAAACCCGGTTCCAAACCCTTATCATGCAATTTAAGTTCAAGTACGGTAATATCCCCACACTTAACCTTTTTTCGTCCCTGAGTATCTTCGTTCCTTCTGTGATCGTCCAATTCGTGCGTCTCTTCTCCTGCCCTCGTTCGTCTGATGCTTCTCTTCCTAAAGTCGGCTCCTCCTCAAAATAGGTCACCTCCAAAAAATATATATTTTCTTCTTTGCTTGCTGCCAAAGTTTTTGATTTGTTGTTGCTGCCGCCCCTAAAGAAACGAATAATGGGCCTGCCCCAATTAATGTTTGCCTTTTTAATAATTGCAGTTACTTCCTAATTGCCCCTAAAAGAAATAATATTCACTTTTAATTTTAATAATGTCTACTGTCGATGAATGTTATATATTGGGCCTCTCCTCATTCACGTGATTAACAGCCGCCAAAAAGTAAATCCATGGCCCATTCCCTCTAATTATTATATGCAGCTTTTTATTGCTAGAGATAGCGGGTTCGGCCCAATCACTGAAAATAGTGGTGATTTTAATTCGGTCACTGGCATCCTACTCTACTCAACTGGCTGGTCATTTCCATATTACTCGTTTTTGCTCCATTCGCACCAGGACCTGCCAAAACACAAAATCATATAATACAATACTAAAACTAAATAAAAACAAATAAAATCTATACAATAATTATACAATTTACACGGGACAAATATGTGTATTTTACCCACATCAGTACTCAACAGATTGATATTGACTGTGGTGAGACGTTCAGTCCCGTTGTCAAACCCGCTACTATTCGGACTGTGTTGACGCTTGCTTTATCTCAATCCTGGTCGATTCACCAGTTGGACGTCACCAATGCATTCTTACATGGCCATTTGAGCAAAACCGTGTACATGTACCAACCAATGGGATTTCGACATCGTCACTATCCGGATCATGTGTGTCGTCTAAAGAAATCTTTATATGGATTAAAATAGGCACCTCGGGCTTGGTATCAACGGTTTACTGATTTTGTAGTTACCATTGGTTTTCAACAAAGTAAGTGTGACAACTCCCTATTCATTTATCATCACGCGCAGGATGTAGGTTACTTACTAATGTACGTGGATGACATTATTGTCACCACCTCGAGTGAAAAGTTGCGGGTTGACATCATGGCACAGTTAGCATCTGAGTTTGATATGAAAGATCTCGGTCCGTTAAGTCATTTTTTGGGAATAAATGTATCTTGACATAAGAACTGTATGTTTCTATCTCAGCAATCCTATGCAACAGATATCATCGAACGAGCAGGGATGCATTCCTGCAAACCTGTCGCCACTCCAGTAGATACTAAGTCCAAGCTGAGTGCCACCTCCAGCCCCCTTTTTGATGACCCTACTCTATACCGTAGCCTGGCTGGTGCTCTACAGTACCTTACGTTTACTAGACCCGATATCAGCTATGCTGTCCAGTAGATCTGCATGCACATGCACGCTCCCCGAATGGATCATTGGAATGCTTTGAAACGCGTTATTCGATACATTCAAGGTACAGTATCACTTGGATTAACTCTTGGGCCTTTCATGAATTTATCATTAGGGGCTTACACTGATGCTGACTGGGCTGGGTGTCCGGACACTAGACGATCCACTTCGGGTTATTGTGTATATTTGGGCTCAAATTTGTTATCTTGGTCATCAAAACGTCAAGCCGTTGTCTCTCGGTCCAGTGCGGAGGCCGAGTACAGAGGGGTCGCAAACGTGGTTGCTGAATTGTGTTGGCTTCGTAACCTTTTACTTGAACTACGCCGTCCATTACAGAAAGCCAGCTTAGTTTATTGTGATAATATAAGTGCAGTCTATCTTTCTGGTAATCCGGTGCAGCACCAACGAACTAAACACATTGAGCTCGACATTCATTTCGTTCGTGACCTGGTGCAACGTGGTACTATTCGTGTCCTTCATGTTCCCTCACGCTATCAGATTGCGGACATCTTCACCAAAGGACTTCCGCGAGTTTTGTTTGATGATTTCAGATCCAGTCTCAGCATTCAGCCTCCTCTCGCTTCGAGTGTGGGGGTGTAATAGAATCGATATATATCTTTAGAGATATATGTATTTTTAGTGATAAAATATTGTATTGAAATTAGAGATATCTCTTCCTAAAACTATGGAGAGGATTTGTATTATATATATTGTTTCAATGTAAATGAAGAGGCAACGATTATTCTCTTCCACTATTAACCCAACATCTGCATCTACATGTATTGAACTAACATGCATTGCATGTCTGTATATCACCTGTGCCTTGTCAAAAAACCATAGTGATATAGATTAACAGGATGATCTGTACCATACACCTTACGCCCATATTTTATAATAAGAAAGATATGCATAAATCAACTCGAATGTATTCGTATACGAACAAAGTAGTGACCTAAAGTTTATTAGTTTAACATCAGGCAGGCACCACTGATGTACCCAAATAAAATGATGGAAGACCATTTAGAAAGCGTAATTGTAGGAAACCAGGTCCAATATCTATTCAATTCCGCTGTCCTGTCCGGGAGATGTTTGTTCATCAAATTTATTTACTTCATTTTATCATACGAAAAAAATTAAGACATTCTTATTATATTTGCATGAGTTAATTGCCCGGATAATCCCTATGATTTCACGTTTAGTCTCCAACTTTTCAAAATAGCATGTATGCTCTCTGTGGTTTAATCGTTTGTTACTCGGATAGTCCCTACATTGGATGAATACGTTAGTGAATAACATGAGTTTACCTTATTTAACTATACAATCATGTTAATAAAATTTGTTAATGACCTATACAAATTTAAAAGAGTAAACTGCCATTTTGGTCCCTGAGGTTTGCTCACTTTTGTCACTTTAGTCCAAAACTCAAACCTTTTAAATCTGGGTCCCCGTGGTTTCACTTTTATTGCCATTTTGGTCCAAAAATGAAATCAGCTCATATTTGGGTAATAACATCTTGTTATTTTGTCTTTTTCCCCAGGGGCAAAACGTTCAATATAATTTTATTATAACACATTATTAATTAAATTAATGAAATCAGCTAATATTTGGCCATTTTGCCCCTCAGGAAAAGGACAAAATATCAGCCAATGTGAGTTGATTTCATTTTTGGACCAAAATGACAATAAAAGTGAAACCACATGGACCTAGATTTAAAAGGTTTGAGTTTTGGATTAAAGTGGCAAAAGTGAGCAAACCACAAGGACCAAAATGGCAGTTTACCCAATTTAAAAAAATGTCTAATTTGATATATATTAGAAATGTGTAGTAATACCAGTGTTGTAAAAATCGCGACTTGGCGGCGAGTAGTCGGCGATAAATCGCTAGTCGGCCAGTAACTGAGTAATTTTTCGTTAATCAGTCCATTAATCGCTAGTCGGGCCTAGTCGGACCTAATCGGCCAGCACAAAATCGGCGATTCCGGCAAAAAATCTGTATATTTCGGCCAAAACCTCTAAATTCCGGTCAGTTTCCAACCAAACCATGTGAATTCCGACAATTAATCTTGTATACTTAAAAACATGAGTTGAGTAAGAGTTAAAACTAGCTACTTAAAATATTTACCTATAAAAAAGTGTATGTGTATACATAAAACTAAAAATTACATATAAAAAATCCGATCCGATTAATCCAGAGTAGTCGCTAGTCCCCACCTCACCGGCCGACTAGCGACTAGCGAATTCTCCAACCTTGAATAATACAGCGAGGGTGAGATGTTTTGGGTTTGGGTGTGGTCCTCATGATGGTGTTGTGTCGCTTCTCATCTTTCTGAAGTAGGAGCCATGTTGAAAACACTAACAAAAAGCCCGTTAGAAGGTCTCGGATGTAGATCCCCACAAACATCCAATAGTCAAGTCAGTATATTATAAACAAATGATGAACAACATTTCTTAATGTCACAAGTGTGTGTAGAGAGAGAGTGATAGAGAGATGTCATTGCAGAGGAAAGTGAGATTTAGGGATAGACGTAAGAGAAAACATTACTTAAGTGAGGATTAAGTTTTTTTTCATCGTACATAAATGGGTCAAACCCTAATAAACTAACAAGAATTAGTAATAACCCGTTAGATCCCACCCAAAATAGAGTGAGCCTATCCTACAATCCTACAATGTAAAACGTTATGAATATATTAATCTTTGAGTAATATAAAAGTCTTGTATAATAGTAAAATATGTGATTTTATATATTATTTTTTATAATAAACCATCAACTGATTTTGTTTAGGTATAACTTTTTAGGATGTTATCTAAGAATTACTTTTTAATATTTGTTGGGGAAATT
This sequence comes from Helianthus annuus, assembly GCF_002127325.2. Taxonomy (NCBI): domain Eukaryota; kingdom Viridiplantae; phylum Streptophyta; class Magnoliopsida; order Asterales; family Asteraceae; genus Helianthus; species Helianthus annuus. The sequence continues at coordinate 85,738,515 of NC_035445.2, read as the reverse complement.
TTAGATTGTCGAATGGTTAGAGAGGCGTGATGTCACTCTCAGATCAAAATATTTTGATGGTTTACCCGAATAATTCAGTCGGATAAAACTCAGATTTTCGAGAAAATGAACCAATGTATGTTAGCGTGTCTGCGAATTTTTGAACCAGGAAGAAGATGATCAAAACTTGTGTTCGAATTTTTGGGGTGTTTTGAAGATAACCCCAGCCAGGGGCTCTGTCCCTTGGACCCTGCTCCCAGGGGCGCTGCCCTCGGACCCCCGCAAGTGACATTGTCCCCTTGGAATCCCCGTAGAGTACGTGCTTCGCCCGTACACTTCAAATAATAATAACTCAAACAAGCGTGTACTCCCACACTTCCTAACTCGCTTAATGTGTATTATTATTCACTTTGATCACCAACACTAAAATATCTAACAATATTATTCATAAAAGAACTTATTACGTAACGTTTGACCATTTTTTTTAAATATAGTGTTTGTTGCACTCAACATAAAAAAGCATGGGTGTGGGATGGGTGGGAGTAAATTGCGGATCAAAAATATAATAAATCACCCACCGCCCACAATACCGTCTAATCTTGTTGCCATGTGCGATCCTCATTTGATACGTTATAAATCGTTATTAAGCCACAAATAAAATAAGTAAATTTTTAACCTTTTGTGAAAAACTAAATAAATATTATGCAAAAGTAAGGGTTGTTTGTTTAGCTCTTAATGAGACTTTTAATGGTTCAGACCTTTTACTGGTTAAGTACTTAATGGTTCAGACTGTTTGTTTCACAAGCAGATTTCTGAATGGTTCAGACATTTGCCTCTGAATGGTTAAGATTTATACAGAGTCTAAATGGTTAAGACCTCTAATCTGAATTGGTCAGACATTTGCCTCTGAACGGTTAAGCATTATACAAGCTCTTAATAGTTCAGATATCTTACTGGTGCAGCACTTAATGGTTCAGACCTCTTAGTGGTTCAACACTTAACCATTCAGATGTTACCAAACAACCCCTAAAACTACTTAATAAGTGGTTTAGATTTCAATCATGACGTATTATTTGAAACCGAGCTTTTGTTAGGTTACGGAATTTTAGACTATTGTATATAATTTTATGTACTTTTTATATCACTCTCATACCCAAATCCAAAGATCCGGTGGGGTTGAAAGACTATAGACCAATCAACCTGATTGGTGTGATCAGTAAAACTATATCAAAGATTCTCGCTAATCGTCTCAAAAAGGTCATAGGATCCATCATCTCGGAAAATCAGACGGCGTTCCTTAAAGGCAGGTACATTCTTGACAGCCCTTTAATGTTAAACGAGATCATTGCTTGGATTAAAAAAGAAAAAAGTAAGGCTTTCCTGTTAAAAATTGATTTTGAAAAGGCTTATGATAACGTCAATTGGAGTTTTCTTTTGGATATCATGGGTCAAATGGGGTTTCCTAAATTATGGTGTAAATGGGTTGGAGGGGTTTTGGCTTCAGCTAGGTCCTCGGTTCTAGTAAATGGGGCCCCCTCGTATGAATTTAACTGTTACAAAGGGGTTAGGCAAGGAGATCCGTTATCTCCGTTTTTGTTCCTCATGGTTATGGAAGCCCTATCTAGTATTTTCTGCAAAGCAGGGTTGGAGGGATTGTTTAAAGGGATTCAAACCCCTAATAATGGTCCAATCATTTCTCATCTCCTTTATGCCGACGACGCTCTTCTGATGGGTGAATGGGATACGGTTAATGTGACGAATGTGGCTAGATGTCTTAGAATTTTTTATCTGTGCTCTGGCTTGAAAATCAATCTCCACAAATCCAACCTTTATGGAATGGGAGTGAATGAAGTCGACATCAAAAATATGGCTAAGGTGATAGGATGCAACACGGACAAAATCCCGTTGTCCTATTTGGGGATCACGGTGGGGGCTAACATGAATAGAATTTGTAACTGGGATCCTATAGTTGAGAAATTTAATAAAAGATTGTCGGTGTGGATGGCAAAAAATATATCTATGGGGGGGAGGCTTACCTTGATCAACTCGGTTCTGGAGAGTTTACCTATATATTACTTTTCTTTATATAAGGTTCCGGCGGGCATTATCAAAATTCTTGAGGCAAAAATGAGAAAATTCTTTTGGGCGGGCAATAATGATAATAATAAAATGAACTGGGTAGCTTGGGATTGGATTACTTGGCCCAAGAATAAGGGGGGATTGGGTATTAATAGACTCAAAGAAGTAAACGAGGCTCTTCTATATAAATGGGGTTGGAGGTATAAGAACGAAAAGCAAAATTTATGGAGGAAAGTGGTGGAAGCGTGCCATGGAAAAATTAATCAAAGAAGTTTTCTTCCGCTAAATGGCAACATTGCTGGTTGTTGGATAAATATTGTTAAAGTGATAACAAAAATAAAAATCAATGGGAAGGGCTTAAATAGGATGATTTGGGGTAAGGTGGGGAACGGTAACGATATTTGTTTTTGGCTAGACACCTGGGTTGGGGATTCTCCTTTCCTAGAAAGATGGCCACATTTGTTTGTTTTGGAAAGGTTTAAATCTTGCAGGGTTGCGGACAGAATTAAGATGGCGCAAGATAATGATGGCTACTCTTGGAGCTGGGTTAGACAACCCGAGACGGATACCGAGCTAAAGGAATGGCAGGAATGTGCGGAAGTCTTAAACATGGTGAGACTGTCCAACGATTCGGATTCTTGGTTATGGAACGTTGACAACCAGGATGGCTTCTCGGTCAGTTCGGTGAAAAAGGAGCGTATAAACGATAGGGGAAATAGCTGCCTTCCTAAATTTGATTGGTGCAAATGGATTCCGATAAAATGTAACATAATGGCGTGGAGATGTAATCTAGACAGGCTTGCTACAAAAGTTAACTTGAAAAGAAGGAATGTGGACGTTCCGTCTGTTATGTGTCCTTTTTGTGACGAGTATGAAGAATCGGTGGATCACTTGTTCACGGCATGTTCGTTGGCTTCCAGAGTTTGGTCGTCTATTAGTGCTTGGTGCAATATTCCTCCGATCTTCGCCTTCTCCTTCAAGGATATACTGGATATCCATAATTTGAGTCTCTTTGGGAAAAAAGCTAAAAAGATTATGCTCGGTTTGGTTATAACTACCGTTTGGTGTATCTGGAAAGCTAGGAACGATTTGGTGTTCAAACAGTTAAGGAGGAGCCCGCAAGAGATTTTCTCTGAGATTAAATCTAGGGGTTATGCTTGGATGAAAAATAGATCTTCTTGTAAATGTATCAATTGGAAGGAGTGGTGTAAATATCCGATGTATATGTTGTAATCTGGTTGCCCTTTGCCCGTTTGGGTCGGGGGTCTTTTGTTTGTTGGCCTTTTGCCCGTTTGGGTCGGAGGTGTGTTTTTAATGAAATTTAATTTTCAAAAAAAAAGAAAACTATACATGTTTTTATCAAACCATTCTACAATGTTATTTTTAGCTTTTATCAAACCATTCTACAATGTTATTTTTAGCTTTTATCAAACCATTCTACAATGTTCTCAATGTTGTTTTAACTTTTATCAAACCACTCTTCAATGCTATTTTAACAAGAAAAAAAAACCCGGATCTTATTGAATAATAGGTTTAAAAACCATATTTGACATAGTTACGGTTTATAAGACAAATAATTGGTTATAACCAACGTTTGCCACGTTTAATTTAAACCCGGTAAACAACGGCTATACTAGTTTGCTTTTAAAAGATGATTTCACTACTCATGAAAGCTAGCTCACTTGATATAAACACATGACTTTAGAAGAGATTGCAGGTTCAAACATGAACAATGAAGTAATTAAAACTTATGAGTAAATTTAGTCTCTGATGTTTGACCTAAAATGTCACTTTAGTTCAAATAGTTTTTTGTCATTTTAGTCCAAATACTTTTTTTCTATCATTTTAGTCCCTTCATTTTTTGTCATTTTCATCAAACTCACTAACTCCATTAAAAAAGTGAGTTAACTTAAAGGCATTTTGGTCAAACCACATTTTCTTTGCAGGTACGATGGTATGGGATGGTGGTGTGCCGATTTACAGTGAAGATAATGGCGGTGGGTGCTGGTTTTACGATGATGGCGGTGGTGTTGATTGATGACGTGAGTGCGGAAAAGTGGTCGGTGGTGGTTGTGGTGGGGTGGGTTGTTGGGTGGTGATGGTGCAAGCAGGTGGTATCGATGATAGAAGATTGTGATGGGGTAGGTGATGGGAGGTGGTGGATGAAAATGACAAAAAATGACAAAAGTTAAGGATTAGAATGACAGAAAAAAAAGTATTTGGACTAAACTAGTAAAAAAACCCTATTTCAACTAAAGTAACATTTTGTGTCAAATCTCAAGAACTAAAATGACAATTTTACTCAAAACTTATTGGTATAAATTATAATAACATTAACTTGGATGTAAAAAAAAAGAAGAAATTATTAATAAAATTAACTTTTGATGTAAAAAAAGAAGAAGATGATTTGACTTTGACGTTTCATGCTATGTTTTAAACGTACACAACGGGTTTTTATTTAATTATATTTTTAAGATCATAGGGTATGGTTTGGATGGTTCTCAAAGAGACACCCGCCACGTAGGCGTCACATCACGACGGGAGAAGGATCATCCCTTATGGACTATCTAAAGGTATGGGGAGACTACCCACTTTAATAAAAAAAATAATATATATTCAAGGAGAGAGAGAGAAGAACTAAAGGGGGGCCCACCAATTTTCAAACTTTTGGCTCGTCTTCGGCGTCTTGGAGGAGACGGCAGCGACGCGATGAGCCCCTTGGGGGCGGTGTGCGACGGAGCGAAACTGGGGGACGGCCCGGGGACAAGCCCCATACCGTTCGGTCTAATATGGTGTTAGGGCTGGATTTTCATTATAGGTGATCCTTATACGTGATCCTAACCAGTGATCCTTGTTTCTTTGGCAGACAGTGATCCTCAGCGGGACTTCAGGATCAGGATCATGGGACATTATAGTGATCCTCACACTAACGTCCACTTCGACTTAATACAATATTGTTTTGCAGGAACATCTAGCAGGATACGCTCTAGGCGTCATGATCCAGGGACGCGTCTTCACAATTATGGCAAGAGCTAAATCAGAGATAGACGTTGCACAGGATATGGAAACATGGCTTGATTTATGGGCGGCTATTTAGGCTAGATTGTATCTCATTTCTAAAGGGGTAATGAGCTGAATATTAGTTTAGCTACCTAAAATAGGTCACCTACACATGTATAAATATCACTTCTCCATCATTTGGAAGAGGACACACGACATACAACGCAACTCTCACACACTTAGACACCAAAAGCAATAGTGATCCTTGTACTCAGCTCATTATCATCCGAAGTTGTAATCATATTTTTGTTATATTGAAGTTGGTGATCGGTAGTTGCCATCACCCGAGGTTTTTTATGCCGGAGATCATTCATTGATCAAGGGCTTTTTCCTCGTATAAATCATTGTGTCTTTGCATCTTTATCACAGAAGTGATCCTTTACTTTCATAATTAACCAAGCATCATACCCCGTTTTCATAAAGTTTGGTTACATTATCCTTGTGTGATTTTTGACCAAAACAGTTTGGCGCCCACCGTGGGGCCCTTGGTGCTTCATTCATAAGAAAATCTTTTTGTTCGAAATCATTTCAAAGAGTTACATGGCTTCATCATTGAAGAACACGTCCACGGCGATGTCTGCAGTCACCTCATCACAGATCACTTTGCCTCCTCCACCTGCAGGATCTCAGAAAAATACTGAGAAGAGATCAACTCCCACTTTCTCTAAACCTCTATCTTCTTCTGCTATGAATTCTTCTATTCCCAGTACTAGTGATGTGTTTGCTTTAATTTTGCAGATGAAGGATCGTATGCAGCGGCAGGATGAAACTAATGAAAGGATCCTCAGGGAAATTGGAGATCTCAAAAGACAGAAGAAAACGGCAGAGGATCATTCCCCACTGATGCCCAAATCCTTGAGCTTCGATACTCCAATGATCACTTCCCAGCCATCAGGGATCCCCGACGTGCAAATCATAGGGGAGTCAAGAGGATCACGTCTCAACTCGGCAGCAATGACTCAGACATCAGATTCACATTTTCAGCCAATAGGATCCTATCTTCAATACATGGGATCCTTCATGAATCCGGGAGCCTATCCGGGGGCACAGCAGCTTCAAGGATCCTACTTTGTTCCAGGATCATCCCAGGTTCAAGGATCCTCCTTTGTTCCAGGATCATCCCAGGTTCAAGGATCTTCCTTCGTTCCAGGATCATCCCAGATACCAGGATCCTTACAGATGCCAGGATCCCTAAAAAGTTTGCAAACAGGAAGTCTAGATGTCCATCAAGGGGACTTCATTCCACTGCAGACCATTGCTTCCACTGGTCCCTCTGTTGTTCCGGAATCCCAGCAATATGGATTCCCTAACTTGAACCCAATGGGAGGTAACACTTTAAATAATTATCCTACCACTAACCATGGATTCATGCAGGATACAGGTACCAATCATGCTATGGCCAGGGAATTACAGAAACTAAAGGACATGATCTCAAGCGTTCCAGGGGTAGTCAAGCCTATCCCAGAGATTGCAGATGGAAGCTGTTAGGGCTGGATTTTTACTATAAGTGATCCTTATACGTGATCCTAACCAGTGATCCTTGTTTCTTTGGCAGGCAGTGATCCTCAGCCGGACTTCAAGATCAGGATCATGGGACGTTATGGTGATCCTTATACTAACGGTCACCTTTGCTTACTACAATATTGTTTTGCAGGAACATCTAGCAGGATATGCTCTAAAGATCATGATCCAGGGACGCGTCTTCACAAATATGGCAAGAGCTAAATCAGAGATAGACGTTGCACAGGATATGGAAACATGGCTTAATTCATGGGCAGCGATTTAGGCTAGATTATCTTTATTTCTAAAGGGGTAATGAGCTAATATCTAGTCATTTTACCTAAAATAGGTCACCCACACATGTATAAGTACCACTCTTCTTCATTCGGAAGAACACACACGACATACGACACAACTCTAAAACACTTAGACACTCAGTGATCCTTGTACTCAGCTCATTATCATCCAAAGTTGTAACTACATTTTTATTATATTGAAGTTGGTGATCGGTAGTTGCCATCACCCGAGGTTTTTTATGCCGGAGATCATACATTGATCAAGGGCTTTTTCCTCGTATAAATCATTGTGTCTTTGCACATTTCACATTGAAGTGATCCTTTACTTTTTCTACAAACCAAGCATCATACCCCGTTTACTTAAAGTTTGGTTGCATTATCCTTGTGTGATTTTTGACCAAAACAGTTTGGCGCCCACCGTGGGGCAATTGGTGCTTCATTCATAAGAAAATCTTTTGTTCGAAATCATTTCAAAGAGTTACATGGCTTCATCATTGAAGAACACGTCCACGGCGATGTCTGCGGTCACTTCATCACAGATCACCTTGCCTCCTCCACCGGCAGGATCTCAGAAAAATACTGAGAAGAGATCAACTCCCACTTTCTCTAAACCTCTATCTTCTTCTGCTATGAATTCTTCTATTCCCAGTACTAGTGATGTATTTGCTTTGATTTTGCAGATGAAAGATCGTATGCAACGGCAAGATGAAACTAACGAAAGGATCCTCAGGGAAATTGGAGATCTCAAAAGACAAAAGAAAGCGGCAGAGGATCATTCTCCACTAATGCCCAAATCCTTGAGCTTTGATACTCCAATAATCACTTCCCAGTCATCAGGGATCCCGGACGTGCAAATCACAGGGGAGTCAAGAGGATCACGTCTCAACTCGGCAGCAATGACTCAGACATCAGATTCACATTTTCAGCCAATAGGATCCTATCCTCAGTACATGGGATCCTTCATGAATCCGGGAGCCTATCCGGGGGCACAGCAGTTTCAAGGATCCTACTTTATTCCAGGATCATTCCAGGGCCAAGGATCCTCCTTTGTTCCAGGATCATCCCAGGTTCAAGGATCCTCCTTTGTTCCAGGATCATCCCAGGTTCAAGGATCCTCCTTCGTTCCAGGATCATCCCAGATACCAGGATCATCCCAGATACCAGGATCCTTACAGATGCCAGGATCCCTAAAAAGTTTGCAAACAGGGAGTCTAGATGTCCATCAAGGGGACTTCATTCCAATGCAGACCGTTGCTTCCACTGGTCCCTCCGTTGTTCCAGAATCCCAGCAATATGGATTCCCTAACTTGAACCCAATGGGAGGTAACACTTTAAATAATTATCCTACCACTAACCATGGATTCATGCAGGATACAGGTACCAATCACGCTATGGCCAGGGAATTACAGAAACTAAAGGACATGATCTCAAGTGTTCCAGGGGTAGTCAAGCCTATCCCAGAGATTGCAGATGGAAGCCACAAGGTATCTCGCTTTGCACCACCAATCTGTGATGCAGAGGTGCCCAAAAGGTTCCATATCCCTACCATGAAGCTGTATGATGGCACAACGGATCCAGAGGAGCATATAGCACAATACAGGGAAAGGATGGAAATCAATCCTATCCCAGAAAAATTGAAGGAAGCATGCCTATGTAAAGGATTTGGATCCACTCTAACTGGATCAGCTCTTAAGTGGCTGCTAAGTCTTCCCCCTTACTCTATTACTTCATTTGCTAATTTAGTTAATTTATTCAATAACCAATTCTCTTGTAGTAGAAAATTTGAAAAATTAACTAGTGATTTGTACAGGATAACTCAAAATAATAATGAATCATTAAGGGATTATATAACTAAATTTAGTAAAGAATCCTTGGACATTCCCAACTTGGATATGGCTACGGCTGTTGAAGCCTTCAAAATGGGACTGCTTAAGGATTCATTATTCTATGATGATCTTGTTATGACACCATGCAGGAATTTAGATGAAGTAA